>NW_027331963.1:2285836-2370836 GCF_048418815.1 Hemitrygon akajei
AAGAGGGAGGATATGGGAAGTGTGGATAGGGTTAAGTTGTTTTCTGGCAAGGATGTGTTTAGTAAGTGGAACGCCTTCAAGGGTGAAATTTTGAGAGTGCAGAGTTTGCATGTTCCTGCCAGGATTAAAGGCAAAGTTAACAGGCATAGGGAACCTTGGTTTACAAGTGATATTGGTGATCTGGTTAAGTAGGTGTTTAGCAGGTATAGGCAGCAAGGAAGAAATGAGGTACTTGAAGAGTATAGAAAATGTAAGCGAATACTAAAGAAGGAAATCAGGAAGGCAAAAAGGAGACATGAGGTTGCTTTGGCAGATAATGTGAAGGTAAACCCAAAGGGTTTCTACAAGTATATTGAGAGTAAAAGGATAGTAAAGGACAAAATTGTTCCCCTAGAAGATCAGAGTGGTCGTCTATGTGTGGAGCCTCACGAGATGGGGGAGATCTTAAACAGGTTTTTTGCATCAGTGTTTACTCAGGAAACTGGCATAGCGGATATGGAATTAAGGCAAACAAACAGTAGTGTCATGGATCATATAGAGATTAAAGAGGAGGAGCTGCTTGCTGCCTTACAGTGAATACAGGTAGTTAAATCCCCCGGGCCTGACATGGTATCTCCTCAGACCTTGAGAGAGACTAGTGTAGAAATTGCAGGGGCCCTGGCAGAAATATTTAAAATGTCCTCAGCCACGGGTGCGGTGCCGGAGGATTGGAGGGTAGTTCATGTAGTTCCGTTGTTTGAAAAAGGCTCCAAAAGTACACCAGGTAATTACAGGCCAGTGAGCCTGACATCAGTAGTAGGTAAATTATCAGAAGGTGTTCTGAGAGATCGGATATACAAGGATTTGGACAACCAAGGGCTGATTAAAGATAGTCAACATGGCTTTGTGTGTGGTAGATCATGTTTAATGAATCTTGTAGTGTTTTTCGAGGAGGTTACCAAGAATGCATATGAAGTAAAGGCTGTGGATGTTGTCTGCATGAACTTTAGTAAGGCCTTTGACAAGGTCCCACGTAAGAGGTTAGTTCAGAAAGTTCAGACACTAGGTATCCATGGAGAGGTTGTAAACTGGATTCGAATTGGCTGTGTGGGAGAAGACAGAGAGTGGTAGTGGATGATTGCTTCTCAGACTGGAGACCTGTGACTAATGGTATGCCTCAGGGATCTGTGCTGGGACCATTGTTGTTTGTTGTCTATATCAATGATGTCGATGATAATTTGATAAATTGGATCAGCAGGTTTGTGGATGACACTAAGATGGATGCGTTGTGGACAGCGAGGAAGGCTTTCAAAGCTTGCAGAGGGATCTGGACCAACTGGAAAAATGGGCCAGAAAATGGCAGATGGAATTTAATGCAGACAAGTGTGAGGTGTTCCATTTTGGAAGGACAAATCAATGTACGACATACACAATAACGGTAGGGCACTGAAGAGTGCGGAGGAACAGAGGGATCTGGGGGTTCAGATACATAAGCCCCTGAAAGTGGCATCACAGGTGGACAGGGTTGTAAAAAAGGCTTTTGGCATCCTGGCATTCATAAATCAAAGTACTGAGTATAGGGGTTGGAATATTATGGTGAGGTTGTATAAGGCATTGGTGAGGCCAAATTTGGAGTATTGTGTGCAGCTCTGATCACCGAACTGTAGGAAGGATATCAGTAAGTTTGAAAAAGTGCAGAGAAGACTTACTAGGATGTTGCTGGGTGTGCAGGAGTTGAGTTACAAGGAAAGATTGAACAGGTTAGGACTTTATTCCTTGGAGCGTAGAAGAATGAGGGGAGATTTGATAGAGGTTTACAAAATTATGAGGGTATAGACAGGGTAAATGCGAATAGGCATAGATTAGGAGAGATACAAATGAGAAGACATGGCTTCAGTGTGAAAGGGGAAAGGTTTAGGGGGAGCATTAGGAGGAACTTCTTCACTCAGAGGGTGGTGAGAGTGTGGAACGAGCTGCCATCTGATTTGGAAAATATGGACTCACTCTTAAGCTTTAAGAATAAATTGGATAGATACATGGATGGGAGAGGACTGGAGGGTTATGGACTGGGTGCAGGTCAATGGGACTAGCGGAATAAGGTTTTGGTACAGACTAGAAGGACTGAATGGCTTGTTTTCTGTGTTGTAGTGGTCTATGATTTTATGATTCTATGGGGAGGAGAGTTCCCACAGGCGAAATGGGGATGGGAAAGAGAGATCACAAAGGAGGAAGGGGATGGGGAAGTGAGATCCCACAGGAGGAAGGGGGATGGGGAAGAGAGATTCCACAGGATGAAAGGGGGATGGGGAGAAGAGATCTTACAGGAAGGCGGGGGGGTGTGTGGGTTGTGTGGAAAAGACATCCCACAGGAGGATGAGGAAAGAGTAATAGAGAGCCTACAGGAGGAATGGGGGTGTGTGCAAGATTCCAATGAATGGAAGGGGGATTGGGATGAGAGGTCCCACGGGAGGATTCCAAGGGTAAATGATAATCCTACAAGACGAGAGGATGCAGAAATTTTTTGTATGTGTGTGTTGGGTCTGAACAGAGGCCCAGAGGAGATGCGCCCTCGCTCTTTGCGTATCTGGAAGTGAGCAAAGTCACACACGGGGAAGGGCAGTGGGAGGACAATCTCACAATGGTATTTCTTTCCTTCTCACTGGGACAGTCTGCTGACAGTCTCTTGTCCCTCACCAGGAAGGGGGTGTGAATCTCTGACCCACCTGCTGCAGTCAGTGTCGGTCTGGGTGTCAGTAACAGTGAGAAGGAACATTGTCAATGGACGGGTCACAGGCAGCGAGAAACACGGCCATTCCTGTGATTTACTACCATTAAACCAATGGTCGTTGTTCACTGATCTGATGAAGTCTCCAACATCCCTTCACAAGGAACCAAAGAACCCTCCTGTCCTTGGGGAATTACTGACCGATCCCCTGGGCATTTGTCATATTTCTTCACAATCTGATTTACTACAAATTTACCGAAATTCCTTTCCATTGAAACAACACAATGGAACAGTTTCACAGTTCAGAGTGAGAGATAAATCAAGTTACCTCAACTCCTGGCACTTGTGCAGCCCGGGTCCCAGCCGTTGGATTCCTTCACACTGAATGTGACAGCCCTGCAGGTCGAGGTGTTTTATTGTATCACAGAGTCCGATGACATGAGACAGGACCGCGCAGTCAATCGGGGTCAGTGTCATTCCACTGAATGAAAGTGTTTCCACAGATCCCAGTATGGCCTGAGCCAGGCCACGATTCTGAGACTCAAACAGGTAGTGCAATGTGTTCAGGAGGCTCCTTTTACCAGCTTCATTCCTCGTGTTTCCACTTTGGCGTTTAACCTCCTCCTTCACCCAGTCAATCACCCGGCAGGTTGTTTGATGAGGAAATGGACCCAGAAACTCCTCCAGGCCCCGAGCTGTCATTGGGGAGGAGAGACCAGCAACAAAACGGAGAAATACCTCAAATCGCCCATCTGTCGTCTTGTGGGCTTCAGTGAGGAACTTCAGGATATCCCCGGGATGTGGATTCAGGAATTGTTCGACTGCAGCTACAAACTCTTGGATGGTGAGGTGTGGGAATGTGTACACCACACTCTGGGCAGAATCCTCTCTCTCCAAAAGCTCCATCAGGAATCCGGACAGGAACTGGGAAGGCTGCAGATTGTAGTTGATCAAATCTCCATGTGTAAACACAATCTTCTTCTCAGACACTCCTCTGTAGGCCATCTGACCAACCCTGAGTAACACATCACGGGGGCTCTCAATCTCACGGCCGTGGTTTTTCAGGATGTTGTAAATATAGTAGGAGTACAGTTGGGTGATGGTTTTGGGAACTCGCTGTGGGTCCCTGACTCTTTGTGTGAAGAAGGGGCCCAGTGCCAGAGTGAGGATCCAGCAGTAGGAGGGGTTGTAGCTCATGGTGTACAGGATCTCGTTCTCCTTCACGTGTTTGAAAACAGCTTCTGCCACCGTCCGATCTTCAAAATACCTGATGAAATATTCCTTCCGTTCTTCATCAACAAATCCCAGGATTTCAGCCCAGACACTGATGTCTGCCTTTTCCAATAAATGTAACGCAGTGGGACGGGTTGTCACCAGCACTGAACACCCTGGGAGCAGCTTGCCCTGGATTAAACTATACACAATGTCAGACACGTTGCACTTGAATTCAGGATCTGTGTACTGTGATTCTGTGTCTCTCCGACCATCAACAAAGTTAATTTTGTCCTTAAATTCATCCAATCCGTCAAATATGAACAGCAGTCCCTCTGTGTGTTTCCAGACCTTTCCCAGAATATTCCCAAAGTAAGGATACTGATGCAGAATCAGTTCTTTCAGGTTTATTCTGCAGTTAATGGAGTTTAAATCCCGGAATTTGAAACTGAAGACAAACTGGAATTGTTGGTATATCTTCCCCGTGGCCCAGTCATAAACAATCTTTTGTACCATTGTTGTTTTCCCAATCCCCGGGACTCCGGCCACTGCTGCAGACATCCCGGATTTGTTTCTAAAGACAGATCTTTTAAATTTTTGAACAAAGCTCTTCTTGAATAACTGATCAGTCCGGATTTTTTCCAGCTTACCACGGAGATCTTTTTCTCTCCACTCCTCGTGGTCTCTGCCTCTTGCCAGCAGCTCATGTTCCACCTGTCTCCGATCTCGAACAGTAGAAATGACCGTGAGCTCAGTGTATCGATCAACCAGCTGGAAAACCTTCACCTTCTCCCTCATCAGGATCGTGTTCACTCTCAGTGTTTCAGTCTGTGTCCGCAGAGTCTCCATGTGTTTCCTTTGAACATCTTATGACGGACAGAAATAGGTTGTCAATGCCTGATCTGATGAACATGGAGCTCACAACATATTTTCTTTAATAAAAAAATACCTGTGAAAGACACTGTTTGTGTGAAATCGGGTGATCAGAGATTAGAGTGTCTGAAAGTGAAAGACGGCCCAGAAACATTTCTGATCTGATTCAGATCCGCTGTTAAAGGCTCCACTCTCCCCTCTGTTGGTAGTTTGCAGATTCCCCGGTGTTCCAGCGAGCACCGAGTGCTCACGTGATTCTGGAGAGGAGAGTGTTGTGTGGAGCGGGTGGTTTCACTGCTTTCACTGCTCAGCTTCTGCTGAACTGTGCAACCCTGCAGAGGGTAACAGTGGGGGGTGAGGGGGGCATTTACTTACTCTACTGACTTTTACTTCTCTCACAATGGACCCCATGTTCTTGACACTCCTTTAGGATTAAGCTGTCAGTACTGAGCCACAGAAAAGGAATTTCCCAGGCTGAGCCAGTCACAATGTGACACACCCCACACTGGTCTACAGTCTCTTACTCTCCGAGGAGCCGGTACATGAACTCCGGCAATTCGCTGATGATGTGCGGAAGAGCAGGAAGCTGAAGAGGATGGCAGCGGTAATAGGGAACTCTAAAGTCAGGAGGACAGGTAGGCGATTCTGTGGACACCGATGGTACTTTGCCTCTCAGGTGCCATTGTCCGAAATGTTTCTGGACGCGTCCACAATATCCTGAGAAGGGAGGTTGAGCAGCCAGAAGTCGTGACAAACATTGGTAACAACGACATAGGAAAAGCAAAGAGAGAATGTCTGGAAAACCGAACACAGGGATTAGGAAAAAAGCTGAGGAGCAGGACCTCAAAAGTAGTGATCTCAGGATTGCTGCCTGTGCCACCCGACAGTGGCAATAGGAATAGAATGAGGTGGCAGAGAAATGTGTGGCAGAGCATTTGGAGCAGGGGGCAGGGATTCAGATTTCTGGATAATTGGGACCACTTCCGGGGTTGGTAGGACCTGTACAAAAGGCACGGGTTACACGTGAATCCGATGAGGACCAATATTCTTACGGGCAGATTTACTGGAGCTGTTGGGAGTGTTTTAACCTAAAATGGCCGGGGGACTGGAACTAGGATGATAAAGCTGTGGATGAACCAGCAGTCTTACAAGTAGATGATGGGTTTAACATGAATGTAAGGAAGGACAAGCCAATGACTGGGTTCAAATACAGACAGAGCACAGTGTTAAATTGTACTGCATAGACAACATTCAAAAAGGCGGAGATGCAGGACTAAACGCATTGCACTTAAATGCACGCAACATTGAGAATAAGGTGGATGAACTTTTGGCGCAATTAGAGATTGGTTGGTATGACGTTGTGGGCATCACTGAGTCGTGGCTGAAAGAAGACCATAGCTGGGAGCTTAACGTTAAAAGATTTACGTCTTATCGAAAGGACAGGCAGGAAGGCATAGGCGTTGGTGGTGTGGCTGTGTTGGTTCGAGGTGGAATCACATCTTGATAAAGAGGTTACATAGGGTTATTGAATGTTGAATCTTTGTGGGTGGAGATAAGAAACTACAGGGGTTAAAAAAAGCTTTATGGGAATCTTATATTGGCCTGCAAATAGCAGCGAAGGTGTGGGGTTGAGATTGCAAAGGGAGCTGGGAAAGGCGTGTCATCAAGGTGATGACATAATTCAATATGCACGGGGAATTCGAAAATCAAACAAACTTCAGGAGTCGGATCACAAGAGAGGGAATTTATTGAATACCTACGAGAGAGCGTTTTAGAGCAGCTTGTGCTTGAGACTACTCAGGAAAATTCTGTCTTTGATTGGGTGTTATGTAATAGCTCGGATCTTATAAGGAAGCTTAATGTAAAAGAACCCTCAACTGGTAGTGATCATAATATGAGTGAATTCATACTACAGTTTGAGAGGGAGAAGCATAACTTATGTTATCAGTATCGCAATGGAATAAAGTGAATTACAGAGGCACGAGAGGGAAGCTTTCCCAGGTAGATTGGAGAAGGATACCAGTGGAGATGACGGCACAGCAGAGATGGCTGAAGCTTCCGGGAAAAGGTCTCAAGTTGCAGGATAGATACGGCCCACGGAGGAAGAAGTTCTCAAGTGTCACGTGCAGGCAACCATGGTTGACAAAGGAAGTTAAGGATTGCACAAAAGCCAAAGAAAGGGCATGCAAGATAACAAAAGTGAGGGAAAGTTGGATGAATAGAAAACTTTTAAAATCCAACAAAAGGCAACTAAAATAGCGATAAGAAGGGAAAGGATGAAATATGAGGGCAGAAAAGCCAATAATATACAGCAGGATATTAAGCACTTTTTTCAGTTATATGAAGAGTAAAAGGGAGGTGAGAGTTGATACTGGAACACTGAAAAGTGATGTTCGTGAGATAGTAATGGTGGACAAACAAATGTCAGAACTTAATGTGTACTTAGCATATATCTCTGTGAAAGCCGCTAGCAGCATGCAATGGTCTGCGAGTGACAGGCAGTACGAGTGAGTGCCATTGCTATTACAAAAGAAAATAGTTCTCGGCATACTGAAAGCTCTTAAGGTGCAACGTCACCTGGGCCAGATGGACTACATCCAGAGTCCTGAGAGAGGTTGCTGAAGAGGAGTCAGTGGATGCCATTTACTTGGATTTTCAGAAAGCATTTGATGAGGTGCCGCACACGAACCTGCTTAAGCAGATAAAAATCTATGACGTCACAGGAAAGATACTGGCCCGTGGAGCGGAATTGCTGACAGGCAGCGAGTGGGAATAAAAGGGGCCTTTTTCTGATTGGCTGCCAGTGACTGGTGGTGTTCCTCAGGGATCAGTATTGGGACCGCGGCTTTTCAGATTGTTTGTCAATGATTTAGATGATGCAATAAATGTATTTGTGGCAAAGTTTGCGGATGATACAAAGATAGGTGGAGAGGTAGGTACAGCGATTGCAACAGAACAGAGGCCGACGGGAATGTCTGTTTATCAAACTCACAGAGGCCTCCGGGTACAGATCCCGAGACCGGGAAGGTGCCGGGTGTTGTGACAAATGCAAATTGCTTCCTGTCCTCCAGCCACAGCAACAAAAACCTGTCTCCCAGACTCTGACAGTCTCTACACAGGCCTCTAAAGAGACGTATTCAGACTCTCAGAGTGAAATAACAGCAAAAACCTGTCTCCCAGACTCTGACAGTCTCTAAACAGGCCTCTAAAGAGACGTATTCAGACTCTCAGAGTGAAATAACAACAAAAACCTGTCTCCCAGACTCTGACTGTCTCTAAACAGGCCTCTAAAGAGACGTATTCAGACTCTCATAGTTAAATAAAGGCTTTGAGCTTTCCAGTCCATCACTTACCTTTCAGATGCGCGGGCACTTCAGATAAACCCCGCTCAGTGTCCATGTAGGCGAACTGGCCGTCACCTGTTCAAACAGATTAACCTGCATGAACTCTGTTCTGTGTAATACTGTAAATTCATCAGCATTTACATCTGTAACACACAGTGTACTGTTCACCGTACCTCGTTCCCGTATTTCCTTCAATATTCTGCTCAGCTTTGGTAAATGGTGATGTAGTTTCACAAAGGATTCCCACATCACCCTCCGGGCCCCGGAGCCCTTCTCCATCACCAGATCCAGGAGGAGTTTGGAAGCGCCCGCTCGGTTTCCCTTCTCCGCGAGGTCAGTCACGCTCTGTAATGAACAATGGGGAATATATTGAGGAGCGGAGGGATGGGTTCAAATCTACCCTGAACATGGACTGACCCAGCACATTCTGCTCGTCACAGATCACTGACAGCAATTGTTCGTAGCAGGAAAAAGAATTTAAAAGAAGTTAGCGTGGCCAGTGATGACTTTCTGAACGCCACAGATTGCGGGGTACTTATCCACTTGGCAAGGTTTAAAAGGAGCAGACATAGTGTGAGTGAGCCACAGATAGAGTAGGTTATTGAGGCTTTGTGTCAGAGAGGGCTCAGTGAGGAGAGGCGGAGGATTTAGGTCGATCTTGGGTAATATTTCCCTTCTCTGTTTCACTGTTAGAACAGTGGGAATGCCAGACAGCATAGTGGGATGCTCTTCCTACAGGGTGCGGCAAGTCAGGGAGACCTCCAGTGTCCCTGACAACTGCACTTTCGGGAATTTCATCCAGCTGCAGCTTCTTACAGACTGTGCTGAGGAATTGGAGCTGGAGCTGGATAAACCCGGGATCACTCGGGAGACTGAGAGGTTGACTGACAGACTTTACAGGGAGGGAGCTATACCCAAGGCGCAGAACACAGGAAACTGGGTGACTGTCAGGAGGGGGAAGGGAATAGGCAGCCTCTACAGGAAACTCCTTGTAACAAGTATACGGCTTTTTGTTTCGGGGTATTGTCTCGCAGAGGAAAGCCACGGTGATTATGCCTCTGGCTCTGAGTTTGGCTTTGTGACTCAGAAGGGATGAGAATTGCTGATCTGCACTGACAGGGGGAATTCAATGGTCAGGAGAACAGACTGGAGATTCTATTTACGAGAACAGGATTTTTGGATGGTGTCTTGCCAAGGTCAGTAATATCTCGTATCGACTCTGAAAGTTTCTTAAGGGCAGGATGAGCAGGTCTTGGTCCACGTTGGTACCAATGACAAGAGTAGGAAGTGTGATGAGATCGTGCAAAGTGATACAGATCCAAAATTTCTTGAAAGTGTTATCGAAGGTAGATGGCGTTGTAAAGCTTTTCGGACATGGGGCTTCATGAATCAAAATATTGAATACAGAAGTTGGGATATTATGTCAAAGTTGACGTTGCAGAGGCTAATTTGAACTAATGTGTACACCTGCCTCCCAGAAGGATATCAATAAGATTGAACGAATGCAGAATAAAATACAGATTGTTACCAGGAGTTGAGGATTTGAGATATAGAGGAAGTGTGAATAGGCTAGGACATTATTCCATAGAGTGTAGGAGGACCATGAGAGATGTGAAAGAGGTATACACGTTAATAAAAGTTATAGAGAGAGTTAGTGCGAAAATGCATTTATTACTGAGGTTGGGTGGGACTGGAATTAGAGATCATAGGGTAACGATGACAGGTGAAAGGAAATATGAGGGGGAACTTGTTCACTCAGAGGTTGCTGAAGAGCGCGGAACGTGCTGCCATCTTAATTAGTCGATGTACATTCGAGTTGATTATTTAAGATCAGTTTGGATAAGTTTATTCAATGGGGGAGTTATGGACGTCTCCAGTCCGGGTTCAGATCAATGGGACTATGCAGATAATAGGTCGGTGTGGACGAGATGGGCGGAAGAGCCTGTTGCTGTACTATAGTGTTTGATGACTATGACTAGGTGAAACTATGGCCGGGTCACTGTTGATTTTCGCCAGGGTAATCCCTGGTGAACCGCAGCAGCTTCACACTTCACTGCCAGGCTCCATGAGGGGTCCAGTGCCAGCCAACAGCTGGAAACTGGCAGTGAGGAGCAGCCAGCAAACTCAGGACTATTCTGCGTGTGTGACAGACCAAAGCCAACAGCTGGAAACTGGCAGTGAGGAGCAGCCAGCAAACTCAGGACTATTGTGCGTGTGTGACAGACCAAAGCCAACTGGTGGTAATGTTGAGTAAGAAGTTTGGACTGAAATTGTCAGCTGCCTCACGTGGAATGTCGTGCTCAGTATGGTGTCTGGCTCTTCACTAATATTCATTCTGGGTGGCAATAGGTGGATGCACTCCAGTAGCACGAGGACCATTTCGTTTCTTTGTAATTCTATGTTAGCTGTAGATGTTTGGAATATTTTCAGTGGCACTAATGTTGCACTTCCCATGTTAACAGTATATGCTGTGGTAATTACAAACTCAAATTGGAAGTCACAAGGAACAGAAGGTAAAAGAAACATGAGGCATGTTGGGATATTGATAAAGAAAGGGTCAGCAGTTCAAATGAGAGATGGGTCAGTGTTGCCCGAGTTGAAAATAGGGTTGAAGGTAGACTGAGAATGAGCTGGGAAATATGTCACTATATATTTGATTTGTGGGAAACTCGTGGGTCATGAGAAGAACACAGATTGGTGAATGGCCACTAAGGTTGAACATTGGGAACATGATGTGATGTCAGACTGAGTGGTGTAGAGTGGTTCTTTGTCCACTTGCAATGTCCGTCAAGTGTCACATCACTAAATTCACCAGTAAATCATTGCCTGTATCCTAATCTGTCTATAAATGAATGTGATCAGAAAACTGGAGAGAGGCTTGTATTGGTTAATGAAAGTTCAGGGTTTCCGCAGATGAAAACTCTTTTCATGATGTTCACCACAAGCATTACAGGATTTTCACTGCCCAGAGGTGCCGTTACACCGGTTCTGTCGGTCTGTGATTGATTCAGTAGAATCTACACTCAGTCTATGTCCCTTCCACTTACGTGATGCTCTGGCCCAGTGAAGTGATCCTCGGCCATTAACATGAAGCTGACTCCCTCCACACCCTCCTCAATCGCCTGCTCCAGTCGCTCCATGTAGAATCTCGTCAACCGGAACAGTTGGTGATCCTCACAATTTGTCAGGAAGGCAGAGATGGCGGAGTTCAGATCTGTAGTCGGTCATAGAACATAAAATAGTAGATGTACCATGCGTATGCAGACAAGATGCCAATTTAAACCAATCCCATCTTCAGGAACATGATCAACATCCCTCCATTCCCAGCCTACTCATGAGTTCAAACGCCTCTCAGATGATGCTGAGTATCTGTTTCCAGTCCCTCCCTCGGCAGCTCATTCCAGACACCGATCACTCTCTGTGGAAAACATGCATCCTAAATCCCCTTTAAACTTTACCATCTAAACTTAAACCTGTTACCTCAGGTTTTTGTGGTGAAACTCGTCTGCACCCTCTACAGACCCTCCACATCATTCTCGATTTGTGCACAATACTGAAATTGTCTCTTAACCAACGTGTATCCAGTTACAGTCTAACATTAACAAATACCTCAACTCATCGTTAGCACACTACCAATTGTGTTGCCACCTTCAGGGAGCTGTGCACATCCATCACAAGACCCGACAGTACATCAATCTTATTATCAGTCCCAACATTCACTGTGCACATTGCTCGCGAATTTGACCTCCCAAAATGCAACTTCTCACATTTGCCTGAATTATCTGTACTTGGTGACTCTCTGTTCCTATTTCTAACTGGATGCTGAACACTTTGACAACAGTCCCAAATTTACTCAACTCCGCCAACTCTGTAAATCAATGAATAAGTCCACCCAGTATATCATATGATTAACCTATTTGATTCACACACACGACGCATGGCAAAACAGTGATCCTTGCGAACACTACTGGTCACAGACCTTCAGCCAGAACAACGCTCCTCTAGTGCTGACTCCATTTTATGTACCCAAGACGACTTTGAAATCAATTTACAGATTCTCAGCCCGAAACGTTGAAGGTTATTTTTTCTCTATAGGTGCTTCCTGACATGCTGAGTTTCTCCAGCATTTTGTACGGTGCCCTCTCCACTTATCATTTTGTTTTACTTTAATCCTATTCGCCAAGGACATTTCATTGCTTCAGTAGCGCCCCCCCCCCCCCCCCAGATTCCCTGAGTACAATTTCTCTTGTTCACTGTCTCCTGCACCCAGCCCGTCCTCCCTCAATATAACGTTCTATAACTCGGCCACAGAAAACAGACACCGGGATCTCCCCTCACCTCCATTGTGCAACAACCCGTTAATTTGGGGAGAATTCACCATTGCCCTTCCAAACAGAAAACAACTTCTGTTTCTCTCAACGGCTGTCGAAGGCATTTCCCACATCAGGTCGTACCAAATGCTGACGGAAATTCTGTCTGTTCCCTCGACTGTTACATTGCCCGCTGTTGTATTCCTGTCTGAGTGTTACCCACTCCTACCTTATTCAGGGGCTCCTTCTCCTTTCACTCAGGTGAAGATTTGTGTGGTGAGGGGAGTGATTCGACCATTCCCCTTGTTAGGTCCCTGCGCTGGAGCTGGTGAATTGTTCCAGTGCTCATGGATGCTTTACCAGTTGGAACAATGACCCCGTTTGATGGTACTTTCTCTCTGCCCCTTTATCGCCCAAGTTTATCCCTCTGAATTATTGATGATTTGACTTCACGTGTACCATGATGACAGAGTTTTAATGAGAAAGAGGCCAGTGAGCATACCTGTGTCCATTCTGACTCTGTCGTTGGTTGATTACCGTCTGCTTGTCTGACGTCCGGGTGGAAGAATGCCCCACCTGCTGGCAATGACCTGAATTACACAAATAAAAAAGTATGATTCAGTTACTCTGTCCTTCAAATTTAAAACACTTTTGTAAGGTCACTGCTCACTCTCCGACATTCCAGGGAGTAAATGGAGATTGGTACAAAGACCTCCAACTGAACACAAATTTCAAGAAGATAGCAAGGAAATATAAGGAAACTTAATTAAAGGAGCGATGCAGTGAAGCTGAAGAAGCCAAAAGAATTGGAAAAAAAGAGATCTGTTGCAGAAGATTAGAGAAATTAAAGGAACATTTCATGTAAAATGAGCATAGGAAAAGACAAAGAAGGGAAGGACCTTACAGAAGCAAAGGACATCAAAGGGAAATGGCAGGAACACACAGAAGAATTGCAGAAAGATCCAACAGCGAAGACACCTGCAATGACTCCCTCATCGATCTAGAACCAGACATTCTGGAAAGTGAAGTCGAATGGGCGATAGAAAACATTGCCAATAATAAGGCTGCAGGATGTGACAGGATTTCAGTAAAATTGTTGAAAATTCTAAAAGGTGATGCTGTAAAAGTGTTGCATGCAATTTTCCAGCAGATCTGGGAAAAGATAAACAACAATGACTTTCAGGCTGGATTAAGATCCGTTTTTGTCCCAATACCCAAGAACGGAAATGTAAAGTATTGTTCAAATTACCGAAAGTTTTCACGTGCTAAAAAGGTAATGCTAAAGATCGTGCAAGCAAGACCTGAGCAATATATGGAACACGACCTGCCAGATAGAAGCTGCTTTTAAAAGAGGCAGAAGCACCAGAGACCAAATTGCTAACCTACGCTGGATAATGGAGAAATCGCAAGTATTTCAGAAAAGTATTTATCTATGTTTTATTGACTACTCTAAAGCCTTCAGCAGTGTGGTCCATAATAAACTATGGCAAATCCTTAAAGAAATGGGAATACCTGGACATCTGTTCTGCCTTATGAGAAACTTGTACAAAGATCAAGAAGCAACAGTTAGAACAACACAGAACAACAAACTGGTTCAAGATTTGGAAAGGAGTATGACCAGGCTGCATACTGTCACCCTGTTTGTTTATTTTTTTCAATTCATTTATTTATTAATTTTTTAAGAAAATTACAAAGAATAAATGTGATGATAAAATAGTAAGAAAAAGAAAAATAATATTAACCCTCCCCCCCCCTTAACCCTTATCTAAAGAAAGAAAAAAAAAGAAGAGAAAGATTGCTTGGATATCGGAGGATCCCCACATGCTCCATGGAGTTCAAAATAATTTTAATATTTGTTAACTTTCCCCAATTACTTTATAATTTTATCTTCAAAGGACCTATGTATTTAAACCTATCTTTCGTAGGTATGGGAGCCAAATTTTCAAAAATATATCATATTCATTTCTTAGATTATATGTAATTTTTTCAAGTGGAATACAACTATATATTTCATTATGCCAATGATCCATAGTTAAATATAAATCAGATTTCCAAGTAACTGCGATAACTTTTTTGGCTACTGCCAATGCAATTTTTATAAATTTTTTCTGATACTTATTCAATTTAAGTTTCGGTATTGTCCCTTCAATATCTCCTAATAAAAATAATATTGGACTATGTGGGAGTTGTACTCCAGTAATTTGTTCCAATAAAAGTCTCAGATTTATCCAAAATGGTTGAATTTTAAAACAAGACCAAGTAAAATGTAAAAAAAGTACCAATTTCCTGATTACATCGAAAACATTGGTCAGACATATTTGAATTTAATCTATTTATTCTCTGTGGTGTTATATATAATTGATGTAAAAAATTATATTGTATTAATCTAAGTCGAACATTTATTGTATTTATCATACTATCAGAACATAATCTTGACCAACTTTTTCCATCAATTTTAACATTCAAATCAGATTCCCATTTTTGTCTTGATTTATGAATTCCTGATTTAATTGTCTGTTTTTGAAACAAATTGTACATACAAGATGTAATTTTTTTAATTTTTCCTTTTTGAATTAATATTTCTATTTCACTAGGTTTTGGCATCAACATTGTTTGACCCAGCTATTCTCGTAAATAAGCCTTTAATTGAAAATAACAGAAAAGAGTGTTGTTTGATATTTTATATTTATTTTTAATTGATCAAATGACATTAATATACCTCCTTCAAAACAATCACCTATATATTTAATCCCCTTTTGGAACCAATTATATAAATGTTTATTATCCATTGGAAAAGGAATAAGCCTATTTTGAATTAAAGTTCTTTTTGCTTTATAAAGATAAAGATTTCTTTATCTCATCGTCCATATTTACCTTATTCCATAAATCAATCAAGTGTCTTAATATAGGAGATTCTTTTTTTTCCTGTTTCCATTTGGATTCCCATTTATATATAAAATCTTTTGGTATGTTTTCTCCTATCTTATCTAATTCTATTCTAATCCATGCCGGTTTTTCTTCATCAAAAAAGGACGCAATAAATTAAGTTGATTTGCTTTATAATAATTCTTAAAATTTGGAAGTTGTAACCCTCCTAAATCAAATTTACATGTCCATTTTTCCAATGATATTCTTGACATCTTTCCTTTCCAAAGAAATTTCCTTACATATTCAGTTCTTGAAAAAACTTCTGAAGTAATTGTATTGGTAAAGTTTGGAATAAATATTGCAATCTAGGAAATATATTCATTTTTATAGCATTAACTCATCCTATTAATGTTATTAGTAACATCATCCATTTATCAAGATCCTCTTTTATTTTTTTTAATAATGGCAAATAATTTTGTTTATATAAATTTTTTACATCATTATCAACTCTAATACCTAAATATTTTATCCCATTTATTGACCATCGAAATTGAGTTACTAATCGACATTGATTATAATTTCCTTCGGTAAGGGGTAAAATTTCACTTTTATCCCAATTTACTTTATACCCTGATACCTTCCCATATTCTTCCAATCTGAAAGATAATCTTTGCAAAGATTGCAATGGGTTTGTTAAATAAATCAAAACATCATCAGCAAATAAATTAATCTTATATTCTTCTTGATTAACTCTAAAGCCCCCAGTGTCTGAATCTGTTCTGATTAATTCAGCTAATGGTTCTGTTGCCAATACAAATAAAGCAGGTGATAATGGGCAGCCTTGTCTAGTTGACCTCGTTAAGCAAAATGGTGTTGAAATCTGACCATTTGTAACTACTTTAGCTTGAGGATTAGTATTTAAGGTTTTAATCCATTGTACAAAAGATTTTCCTAACTCATATTTTTCCAAGACCTTAAATAAAAAATCCCATTCCAATCTATCAAGTGCTTTTTCTGCATCCAAAGCAACTGCCACACTCATTTCCTCTCTTTTTTGTGCCAAATGAATTATATGAATATTATCCATTGATTGTCTGTTTTTAACAAAACCTGTTTGATCCATATGTATTAATTTTGGTAAATATTTAGATATTCTATAGATAAAATGTTTGCTATTATTTTATAATCTGTATTCAACAAAGAAATAGGCCTATATGATGTTGGTTCTAAAGGATCTCTCTTTTTTTAGCAATACACTTATGATCGCTTTTTAAAAATATTGTGGGAGCTTATGAATTCTTTCCACTTGATATATTAATTCCATAAAAGGAGGAATTAATAAATCTTTAATTTTTTTTTTAAATTCAGGAGGAAAACCATCTTCTCCTGGGGATTTATTACTCTGAAGTGATCCTAAAGCTTCTTCAACCTCTTTTAATGTAAAGGGCATATCTAATCCTTTCTGTTCTTCCAAATTTAATTTTGGAAGGGTTATTTGTGATAAAAATTTATCTATCTCAGCAATCTTATTTTGTGATTCTGATTGATGTAGTTCAGTATAATTTTTTTTTAAAAGTTTCATTAATTTGTAAAGGTTTATAAGTAACCATATTTACACTTGTTTAATTGCATTTATTGTTTTAGAAGCCTGTTCTGTTTTCAACTGCCAAGCAAGAATCTTATGTGATCTTTCACCTAATTCATAATATTACTGTTTAGTTCTCATAATTACTTTTTCTGTACGATATGTCTGGAGTGTATTATATTGTAGTTTTTTTATTAACAAGTTGTCTTCGTTTTTCTTCTGTCATATATCTTTCTTGAGATTCTTTTTCTAACTTTATGATATCTTTTCCGAATTGATCTATTTCTGCCATGTACTCCTTCTTAATTTTAGATGCATAACTTATAATCTGACCCCTTAAATATCCTTTCATCGCTTCCCATAATAATTTTATCCTCAATTGAATGTAAATTTGTATCCAAAAAAAAATTGAATCTGTTTTTTCATAAAATCACAAAAATCTTTACATTTTAATAAAATTGAATTAAATCTCCATCTATAGATCGATTCCTCCTTGTCCATCATTATCATTGTCATTATTAAGGGGGAATGATCTGACAGTATTCTTGCTTTATATTCCACACTTTTTACTCTATCCTGAATATTTTTTGATAATAAAAAAAAATCAATCCTTGAGTAAGTTTTATGTCTATTTGAATAAAATGAATAATCTCTTTCTCTTGGATTAATTTTTCTCCATATATCAATCAGGATTAAATCTTTCATTAATGATAAAGTTAGTTTTATTACTTTTGATTTTGTAGCAACTTTAGTTGACCTATCCAAAACTGGATCTAAACAAAAATTAAAGTCTCCACCTATTAATATTTTATCATGTGCATCAGCCAAGTTCAAAAAACCTTCTTGTATGAATTTTGCATCATTTTCATTTGGTGCATAAATGTTCATAAAAGTCCATAATTCTGAAAAAAATTTGACAATGTATAATCACATA
Source organism: Hemitrygon akajei (assembly GCF_048418815.1). Taxonomy (NCBI): domain Eukaryota; kingdom Metazoa; phylum Chordata; class Chondrichthyes; order Myliobatiformes; family Dasyatidae; genus Hemitrygon; species Hemitrygon akajei. Next base: position 2,303,667 of record NW_027331963.1, read on the forward strand.
TCTCCCCACAGAATCAATTACTACATTTTGTATTTTAATTGGTAAAGTTTTATTAACCAAAATTGCAACTCCTCTCGATTTTGAATTAAATGAAGCTGCAATGACATTTCCAACCCAATCTCTCTTTAATTTCTTATGTTCTGTTTCTGTTAAATGTGTTTCTTGTAAAAAAGCTGTTTCTCCTTTCATTTTCTTAATATATGTTAAAACTCATTTTCTTTTCACAGGTCCATTAAGTCCATTAACATTAAAACTTAAAAAATTAAGTAAATTAATCATTCATAATACCTTGGGAACTCTTTGAAATTCTCCATGTTGCTATGAGTCTCTCCCCAACCATCCAGGCAAAAAAGAAAAATAGAAAAAAGGTAACTAATATATAAGGAAAAAAAAACCCATTAATGTTGCGAATAAAAATAACACAACATTACCCCCCCCCCCCCCCATTTAACGGGTCATGGCAATTGCCATGATTGTACACGTGAAACTCGCAGCCATCGATCAGGAGCTCCTCCAGCTTACCCGCAAAAAAAAAGAAAATATATTAGTGAAGAAAAAAAAGAAAATAATTAATGTCTCTACTCCCAATTAATACTCCTCAACTATTTTTGTTTTCCTGTTACGTATTCAGGCAACAATAAATATATATGAGTTAGGCAAAGGGTTTTTACAACAAATAACACGTTTATTAAACACTGAAAACAAACCCCCCAGAAGTAAACAAACACTAACGTAACCGGAAAACAGCTGCTGTGCGACAGCGTAAACAGTTCTTAATAGCGTTGCAGTCCAAACAGTCTTTAAGGCGGTATAGAAAAAAACAGTTCTTTAAAGCGGTATGCCGAAAGTTCGAAAGCTCACAGTCTTTTTAAAAGGAGAGACTTTTTAAAGCGATTTAAATTCTCTTCCACGTCGTTGTCCTTCGACCCCCAGCGTCGAACTCTTTCCACGTCGAATTTTATTAAATATAACGGCTTAAAGGCACTGACCTCTTCTTCCACACTCTGTCCTCAATCTCCCGCTATTCCCAGCGGAGATTAACACGAGAACAGTCAACGAAATCCTTCCGAATGAGGATCAAATAAGGTCGAACTTTCCACCGTCGAAAATCGTTTCTCCTCGAGTTTTATCTTCCAAACTTTTATCTTCACTCTCCACAGCAAAGAAACCGCTGGCAATGACCTTTTAAATTTTAGGCATTATATAAAACTTCATTTTTCAACTAAACTGCGTCATCACATTAAATCACGCATGGACATGAAGTCAGCTTGGCAAATCCCGCCACGAACTGCCCCACCTGACAGGGTGGGTCTTCCTTTTAAACCCTGTAAAAAAAAATTGTCACATGACCTCTACTGGCGGGAAAATGACGTCACTAAACCATCACAAGACCATTACCTCAAGTCCAGTTTAACTTCAACCCCAGTCACGTGACAAGGGTACCACTGTCACGTGTCACGGGTACGTAACATACTTATAAATGTCCGTCAAGTCCAACCTTATTTCAGTCTTCATCATTAGTCCACTTCATTTCTATAATTCTTTAGTCCTCTTCGTGGACATCAGGTAATTCTTGCACAAATTTCTCCGCTTTCCGGTAGTCAACGAAAAATCTTCTTTCTTCGTTATCCAGGAAAATGATCAATTTTGCTGGGTAGCTCAATAAAAATTTATAGCCCTTTTCCCATAAAGATTTTTTCACTTGATTAGATTCCTTCTGCCTCTTCAGAAGATCGTAACTTATGTCTGGATTTAAAAAAAAACTCTTTTCCCTTCTATTATCAATGGCCCATTTCTCTTTTTAGCACCTTGAGTAGCTGCCTTCAAGATCATTTCTTTATCTTGGTACCTCAAGCATTTTATCAAAATTGATCTTGGATTTTGATCTTGCTGAGGTCTTGGTCTTAAAGCTCTGTGTGCTCTTTCAATTTCAATTACTTGGCTTTCTTCTTTCATTTCCAAAGTTTTCGGAATCCATTCTTGAGAGAATTTTATTGGATTTTCTCCCTCTGTACCTTCCATAAGACCAACAATTTTAATATTATTTCGTCTACTAGAGTTTTCAAGCGCATCTATTTTTTCCAACATCCGTTTTCTTTCTATTGTCCAGGCAAGATTATTGTCTTCTATCTTATCTATTCTTTCAGTGTTTTCTTCCATTTTTACTTCCATCTCTTTAATTTTATTATCCATCTTCTCTTGTTTTGCCACCACATTATCGAGTGTATTCTGCATCCTTCTTATATCTGTTCTTATAGCTTTTAATTCATTCATTATATATATCAGGATATCTCTTATGTCTCCTTTAATCTCCTCCTTCTTTTCCTCTTCTTCATCCTCTGTATTTCCCAAAGAGTCTGATTCCACTTCCGATTCACTTCCAGCCGTAGTTGGGATTTGTAGTTTTGTTAATATCTGTTCATGCATATTTGTTTCTTCGCGCATGCGTTGTTCTTGCCGTTTCTACTGAGAGACCGCCGACATTGCTGCAACTTCCTGTCCCGCATCATCAGAAGTGCCATGCACTTCGCCCGGAGGAGATCCAACTTGAGTCCGAGGCTTCGCCGAGACGGTTAGGCCTTTTCCCCCGCCGATTTGCGCAGTCTTCGAAGTAGTAACTTTCTTCTGTTTCGGTTTAGGAGCCATATCCAAAAATAATCTTGAGTTGCTTATATAGGTATTTATTAACTCTTCTTCTTTTAATCCCTATTTCAGTACTTTTTACGAGGGAGCTGGATTCCCAACGTCTCGACCCTACGCCATCACGTGACGCCCCCTCACCCTGCTTATTTAATCTATATGCTGAACATATGAGGAATGCTGGTGTAGAGGACTCAAAATGTTGCAGTGAAAATTACCAGACAGAATATTAATAAATTCAGATATGCATGTGATACTATTCTAATGGCTGAAAGTGCGGAGGATCTGAAGAAGCTTCTAATGAAAGTGAAAGAAGAAAGTGGAAAGCTGGCTTTTTGCTCAATATTAAGAAAACCAGCCAGTCCTATTAACTCTGTGGTAATAAATGGAAAGGAAATGGAAGCAGAGACGGATTTTTTCTTCCCTGGTTCAAAGATTTCTATAGATAGTAAATGTGATAGCCTTTTCAAATTTATTGGGTAGGAGAGCTATTTTGTTGCATTGGAAGGATCCTAATCCACCTACTGCTTTTTTTCTGGCTCTCCTCCATTATGTTTTGTTTAAACTTGGAGAAAATTAGAAGTCGGATGTTCGATACATCTTTCAAATTTGAATAAACCTGGCCACCTTTTATTCAATATTTTCATACGATCTAATTTCTTTTCTTTTCTTTCTCCCCCCGTGAAGTTTCAGATTTGACCAGAAGGACGTTTCTTCTTTTTTTGTAATCTTGTCCTCAAATGGACTGCCCAGTCCTTTTTTTTTCGTTTTAGGTTAGTTTAGTGTTTTTTTTTCTCTTCTATAAATAGAACATTTCCAATCTTTTTTTGTATGAATTGTCAAGAGGAGTTGTGGTTCTCTGTTTTTATATTCTTGCTTCCTGCTATAATTCTCAACCTATTTAGCAATCCAGAACATGAATATACCCAACGATAGCCTCCACCACTGTTTGTGGTGACAAATTCCACAGATCAAACAACCTTTGGCTGAAGTAATGTCTCTCATATCACTTTTAAAGTGATGCTTCTTTATTCTGAGGCGGCACTCTCAGATCCCAGACTCTCCGTCTAAACCAGACACCTTCTCCACTCCCACTGCATCCAGACTTGTTGTTATTCAGTTGGTAAATAATCACCCCCGCCCTAACTTCCACCCCCCCGCAACCAACCCTAGATTTTGAGGCAGGGGGTTGATTTACTTTTCTGCTGGTTTGGCACACCATTGTGGCTGAAGGGCCTGTTCCTGTGATGTACTGTTCCATGTACTGTTCTATCTTCAGCATCTTGAGTTTCTGTTTGAGTATCTGCCCACTGGCAGATAGACAGGTGACAGTGAGGGGGAATTTCCAAATGTGAATTGAATTCTGAAACCCCGGTCTATGTCTACTGGTGCAAACACAAAACAGCGTATTTAATCACAGCCTCTCCCTGTGAGGGATGGAATGGGAACTCATTCTCTGCTTTGCTTCCAAAGAGACTTCAGAACCAAACATCTGAGCACAGAACAGAAATACTCGCTCAGCATCTCATAAACCCGGACAGCTTGATCCCCGGGTTCATTTTATCTGGGTCAAGACATGTGTGGTAACCCAGGATCCAACCTCAGAGGGTCACAGCCCACACCGAGAGCCTCGCACATCTTTTCCACATCTCACACTGAGAGATTCACGCTACCAATATCCAGCCGCCGGAGACGTCTGTTTCATTGCGGAAGGAGGAACATCCAGCCGCTTCTGTAAAAGCACCAACGTAGACCGAAGCCCAGACACTGACAGTCCCATATTCCTGGAGCTCCCATCCCGAGATTGTATCGCAAGCACCAGCTCTCCCAGGGCTCTTTGCTGCCGGTAATATGCGGCAGTGTTTCAGCTAAGCCCAGTTCAAAAACTTACACTCCCACACCAGCTCATGACAGAACTGGAGCCCGATGATCCTTTGTCTGGACGGGGATCAGACGAAAAGCATGGGCATTGGGTCGCAAAGAGGGTGCTGATACACTTCAACTTGTCTCCACAGTTACAATGAGCATATTTGTTCATTATTTTATTGTTGAGTGCGGTGTAGCCCAGGTCAATTAGCAGCCAATTTCCCCGTCGTGTAACAGGAACAAAATGTTTTAAATATAAAATTGAAAATATAGCACTGGAAACTCAGTGCAGGAGATTTCATTTTGTTTCTTTTGATGCAGAAATGATGACTAACTGCAAGATGTTTGACCCCCAGAACAGAATCGCATAAATACAATCCCTACAATCTTCTTCATTCCATCCCGGACAGTAAATGCTCAGAGCATCCTCGTATCGGAGGCCACTTTCTCTCCGCTGAGTGTCAGCAACCAGAGAGCGATAAACATGTTCAACAATCTCTGCAGCTCTGGTGAGCTGTTGCCCTGGTGACAGAGGAAGTAGGTCGCAAAGACAACCAAGCGGGGAAATAACAAACTCAGTGTGACACGTTCTCGGTTTCATTGTGACAAAGATGAACTGAACATTCAGCCATTTTGTAATGGTGATACTGAAATTCCAGTGGTTGTTTTTACCCCTTGGAGGTGCATTCAGTAAATCTCAATGTGGTTCCAGCTCTACAGAGCTCTCAGCAGTGCAGCCGCTGGTCCAAAATAAATCGCAGTGTTGGATACGACCTATAAGTTAGGTATAATATAAATTAGATATGGCCCTAGTGGCTAAAGGGATGGAGAGAAAGCAAATACAGGGTTCTGAGTTGGATGATCAGCCATGATCATACTGAATGGTGGTGCAGGCTCGAAGGGCCGAATGACATACTCCTGCACCTATTTTCTATGTTTTCTATGACCAGTCTGCAATAAATGTCGATTATGTGTAGAAGTTTCAATTGAGATTCACAGAGCCCTTACAGCATAGACACAGGACTGTTAGCCCATCCAGTCCGTGCCATGTTCGGTGTGGTTCCATCCCCCTGCACCCAGCCCATAGCCCTCTATACCTCCCTCATCTATGTGCCTACCCAAACATCTCTCAAATACCACAATCGAATCTTCATCTCTTACATCTGCTGGGAACTTGTTCCGCATTCGCACCACCCACTGAGTGAAGTAGTTCTCCCTCAGATTACCCTTAAATGTGTCACTTTTTTGCCCTAAATCCATGATTTTACCCAACCTGAGGGGGAAATAACTAACTGCATTCACCCTATTTATACCATCATAGATTTCTATATCTCTAGCAGGGCTTCCCCACCTAGGGTCCTGGACCCTTCCTCTAATTGTAGGGGCAAATGGCATAGAAAAGTTGGAATCCTGCTAGGATACCCCATCATTCCCCTGTATTCCAGGTAATCGAGTTCTAACCTGTTCAACCTATCGCTGTAATTATTTCCTGAAATACTAGCAATGTCCGTGTAATTTTCCCTGCACTCTTTCACGCTTATCGACATCTTTCCCCCAAGTAGCTGGCCAGAACTGCACTCAATTCTGTTTTTTTGTTTTGGATTCCCAGCGTCTTTTACAACTTTAGCATTAATATCCAGGCCCCTCTTAATAATGGTCAATATGTCCTAAACTCTCTTTACAACTCTGGTGTTACTTTAAAGGAATTGTGGATCTGTAACACCCACGGCAGGACAATCGGGCTCAAAACAGTTATTTTCACCAACGGTCAGCCTGATTAACAGCTCTACTCACTAACCCACACTCCGCACCACACCCACTACTGGTTTAACATTTCCTGACAGTTCTAGGCACTCCTGTGCCTGAAGTGACTTTATGGACAGACAATCAATATGATTCTCCGTAGGTCCAGCCTTTCCTGTGCCTATTGTCACTTTACGGACATAGAATCGTTGTCAGTCTCACATGTCCAGACACTCCTGTGCCTGACGTCACTTTATGGACATACGATCAATCTCACAGACCAGAGAATTATGCAATATTGCAAAGGGAGAATGGCTGAATCAAAAAATGCAATGAAGTAGAAGGCCATATTAACAACAGCAAAAAAATGCACCAGAAAATTTAAAGAAATTACTGGCATTAAGAAAACCTCCTCTACAGGATGTCTAGAATCAGCAGATGGACCCATCCTAACGGATAAAGTATGTGAGAGGTGGATTCAGTATGTAGAGCAGCTTTTTGAGATAATAGAGGGAACCCCCATATATAAAACACCCTAATTCTGGCCCTCTTATTACCGAAGAAGAAATAACTAAAGCAATGAAAAGCATGAAACAAGGTAACGCCACTGGACCTGATGGAATTTCAGTGGAAATGATACAAGCCCTAGAAGATCTGGGAGTAGATATTCTTTTTGAAGAGTTTAATGGCATTTATTGGTCTGGTGTATTGCCTGACGATCTCTTGAAATCAGTATTTATAATTCTGCCTAAAATTCCTCGAACTATTGACTGCGAAAATTATAGAACAATCAGTCTGATGAGTCACATAACAAAGATTTTGTTGAGAATTGTTCTGAGTCAAATTAAAAACAATTTAATAGAGGAACTAGGAAAGCAATTTTCATACTACGAATTCTTTCAGAAAGGGCAATTGAATATCAAAATGATGTCTTTTTATGTTTTATTGATTTCACTAAAGCATTCGACAAAGTGCAACATGAAAAATTATTTCAAATTCTCATTTAACTAAACATTGACGGAAGGGACAAATAACCGCTTCAAAATTCATATTGTAATCAAACGGTGGCGGTAAAAGATGATGATAATATAAGCGGTTGGACTAAAATTCAAAGGGAAGTTAGACAGAGATGCGTTGCCTCACAGAAATTATTTAATATCTATACTGAAATGATTCTCAGAGAAACAGAAGACCTAGATGGGATAAAAATTGGAGATGTTTCCATCAACAATATAAGATATGCAGACGATACCACTCTAATAGAAAGTGCTGCAGAAGACCTACAAATTCTCCTGGACAAAGTAGTACAAACAAGTACAGATTTTGGTCTAACCATTAACTGTAAAAAAAAATAAGTATGTGCTAATATCAAAAGAGCAGGATACTCCCAACTGCAAGTTGCCCGTCAGTAACAAAAGAGATTGAACAAAAGACCAGCGTTAATTACCTTGGTAGCTTTATATCACAAGATGCTAGAAGTAAAGTAGAAATAAAAAGAGTTGCCATTGCCAAAACCAACTTCTAAAAAATGAAACCCATTTTTACCAACAGACACATTTCTATGACAACAAGGCTCAGGCTACTAAAATGTTACATCTGGTCAATCTTGCTGTGTGCTTCCGAAACGTGGACTATAACATCAGAACTCCAAAGAAACATAGAAGCAACAGAAATGTGTTTTTTAGAAGAATGCTGAAAATATCACATAGAGACAGGGTAGCTAACGAGACAGTACTCCAACGTACCCACACCAAAAGATCATTAATGAGAACATTAAATGAGAGGGAACTTCAATTCCCGGGGCATGTCATCAGAAAGGGAGAAATAGGATGTCTTACATTGCAAGGCCGTATGCCTGGGAAACGCAGAAGAGGAAGGCAAAGAAGGAAATATATGGACAGAGTGAAAGAACTAACAGATCTAAGTGTGCGAGATATCATTGACGCTGTGAGGGATCATTGGATGTGGAGAGCCATGATCGCCCAAGCGTGTAACGCGCAAGTCACATGCAGAAGAAGAATCAATGTCAGTCTCTCATGTCCAGACACCCCTGTGATTACTGTCACTTTATGGACATACAATCAATCTTTTTAAACTATCATGCTTCAGGTATAGTGTTTTGTTTATTATTGTGGTCTCCATCATTTTGGTTTTTTCTTCTGTCCTGAGTAACAATTATTTTGTTCTCCTTTACACTTGTTACTGGAATGACATTAAACAATTTTGAATCTTGAAACCTGGGTAAAATACCACGACCAACCACATTATCTATGTTCCCTCTTGATTTCATGAACTCCTATAATGTCACCCTCATTCTCCTCTGCAATGAAGACCCAGCTCGGCCAAAAGCTTCCTATGACTCGGCCCTCTAGTTCAGGCAACATCTTGAGCAATCTGTTCTGCACCCTCTCCAGCTTGATAATATATTTACTACAGTAGGGTGAACACAACGGGACATAATACTCTGTGTAGCCATGTACATTCATATACAAATCAATGGCATGAATAATAAATTACAGAGGTCTCAACACTGACACTCACATCCCACTCGTCTCAGGCCTCCATTCGCTAGAACCATCTACATTCATCCCCCTCTCCTTCTTGTTCTCGATCCCGGTGTGAATCCATCTCGCCAGCTCCCTGTGAATCCCACGTGACCGAACCTCCCCGATCAGCTGCCATGCGGGAACTTGTTACAGACTTTACCAAAGTTCAGATGAACAACATCACTGCCCAACTTCACCTAACGCCCTAGTAACTTCTTTTTAAATTTTTTTTTATTGAGTTTTCAAATGATTACAGAAAGAAAAAAAATATATATACCCTTCCCCCCTCCCCTTAGCCCCTCCCCCTAACATCCCTATAGAAAAAAAAGGAAAAAAAAACAAAAAAAGAGTGCCTGGATATCGGAAGATCCCCACATGCTCCATGGAGTTCGTAATAACTTTAGTATATATATTTATTTATTTCCCCAAATAACCAATTATTTTATCTTTGGAGCACCTATATATTTAATCCTGTCTTTTGTAAATAAGGGCGCCAAATTTTCAGAAATATTTCATATTTATCTCTTAAATTATAAGTATTTTTTTCAAGTGGACTACAGCTGGAAATTTCTATACTTAAGTATGAATCCGATTTCCAAGTAACTGCAATAGCCTTTTTGGCTACAGCCAGTGCAATTTTTATGAATTCTTTCTGATATTTATTCAATTTGGGTTTCGATTTTATCCCTTCAATATCGCCTAATAAAAATAATGGATTATGTGGAAGCTGTGTTCCAATAATTCGTTCCAATAAAACTCTTAAATTTGTCCAAAAAGGTTGAATTTTAAAACAAAACTAAGTAGAATGTAAAAAAGTACCGATTTCTTGGTTACATCGGAAACACTGATCAGATAAATTTGGGTTTAATTTATTTATTTTTTGTGATGTAATATATAATTGATGTAAAAAATTATATTGCACTAATCTTAACCGGACATTTATTGTATTTGTCATACTATCAAGACATAGTCTTGACCAAGTTGTTTCTTCAATTTTAATATTCAAGTCACTTTCCCATTTTTGTCTTGACTTATGGACTCCTTGTTTAAATGCCTGTTTTTGAATCAAGCTATACATACAAGAAATAATTTTTTTAGTTTTTCCTTTTTGAATTAAAGTTTCTATTTCATTAGATATCGGCAATAACATTGTTTGACCTAATTTTTCTCTTAAATAAACCCTTAATTGGAAGTAACAAAAAAGAGTGTTGTTTGATACTTTATATTTATTCTTTAATTGATCAAATGACATTAATATACCTCCTTCAAAACAATCTCCTATATATCTAATCCCTTTTTGAAACCAATTATATAAAAGTTGATTATCCATTGTAAAAGGAATAAGTCTATTTTGAATTAAAGATCTCTTTACTAATAAAGATTTCTTTGTCTCATCATCAACATTTATCTTATTCCATAAGTCAATCAAATGTTTTAATATAGGAGATTCTTTCTTTTCCCGTATCCATTTAGATTCCCATTTATATATAAAATCTTCTGGTGTATTTTCTCCTATTTTATCTAGTTCTATTCTAATCCATGCCGGTCTATCTTTCTCAAAAAAAGATGCAATACGCCCTAGTTCATTCTTAACTAATCTCCAAAATACTTGACAGATATGATATCCTATTGGACAGTGTAGACGGTGATTTCCCCATAACCAATGCCCGACCGCCCGGGATTTCAGCTTCACTGCAGACTGAGAAAATTCCGATCACATCTGTTGAATTACCAACCTGGACTGAAGCCCGTATATTGCCAGTTCCATATCATCAGAGTCACCAGCCCAATATTATCACCCATACAAAGACGCCTTGGTGCCGGCAATTTGCTGTGGAGTTCCTGCCAGTTCCGATTCACAAACTAATGTGGAATTGGAAGCTAATGACCCTCTGCCGAAGCTGGTGCTCAGGCCGTTTCCCCGGTCTGAAAAGAGGATGCGGATACACTTCAGCCTGATCCCAGCAGCTAAACCGAGCACATTTGATCACAATCTTCCTGCTGTGTGGGATCTTGCCCAGCACAGCTGGCTGCCATGTTTCCTGCAGTGTAGCAGGAACAAAATGTAAAATTATAAAGTAGAAAATGCTGGGAGCTCAGTACATCAGACTACATCTCTGAAAGGACAAATGGTGGAAGACCCAGTTCCAGAACTGAGAATGTCCAAGATGCTGCCGATCTGCTGAGCGTCTCCAGTATTTTCACCTCCTTACTTTAAATTTCCTGCAACTGTAGTATTTTCGCCATCTTCATTTTAACGCACAGATAGTAACTGATTGCCACCCTAGACTGTAAATGCCACCCCACCCCAAACAATTTGTTAGTTCTGAGTTCATTCTGACCCTGGTGTAATACATCCCACACAGTCAATGCTCACAGCATCCTTTCCTCCCGCTATCATTCTGTTACATTTGCTCCCGAGGCCACTGTCTCTACGCTGAGAGGCGGTGACCACAGAGCGATAAAAAATGCAACACTTGCTGCAGCTCTGACGGGCCGTTACCCTGGAAACAGAGGAAGTGGCTCACTGAAAATAACCGAGAAAGGAAATAACAAACTCAACATCAGATGTTATGACAAAGATTAACACTGCAGCCATTTTGTAACGGTGAATCAAAAATTGAAATGGTTGCTTTTACCCTGCCACGTGTTGTGTCCAACTAAACCTTTGGTATTCCTAGCGAACGATAACTAACTAATCAACTAACTAGCTAACTAAATAAATAAATAAATAAACAAACAAACAAATAAATAAATAGAAAGGTGCAATACAAAACTTCACAATGAAGACAAAGTTTAGAAGAGAGATTGCTGAAATATATCATTGCGGCATTGGGATACAGGCTGAGCAAACATGAACAAGACTTAACTCTCGCATTAATAGGGCCAGACATCGGGAAACACTGTCAGCATTTCGGCAAGTCGTAGCAATGGAAAGAAGATGGAATTTAACTTCCTAGTCCCCCACGAGGACGTGAGAGATCTGGATCTCACTGTCCTGTCTGAACGGGGAAAGATGAAACTACTCATACACGTGGAGGAGTCTCCCGAGGGTGCGATTACTCTGCTTAACCCTCGAGTCTGCAAGAACACAACGGGCTGAACGGCCGCTTCCAGTGTGCTGGAAATATGTAAAACAATTATCGACTCCAGGCGTCGATCCAGGTGAAGTTTGAATTCGATACCGGGCCGGGTGATGGAGGTAAAGTTCACCAGGTACATCGTAATGGATGGGTTCAGTCTCGGCATCACCATCTCATCCCGCTCCTGGGACCAGAACACCAGGGGCTGAGCGGCGGCTCATCTCAGTCGTTTCGGTGCGAATGTCCCATAACCCGGACCGACCCCGGCAGGTTGTGTCCAGGAAGCGGGACGAGGCCGCCATTTCGAGGAAGTTAACGGGACTCTCTGCACAACATCAGGTTTCCCTCCCCTGGGATCGGCTTCAGTACTCACCGATGGGAAATCGTCGGTCGCGTTCACCCCGAGTGACCCGCCACAATATTGACCGATGGGAACTTGATCAATTTGCCCCGCAGACAGCGATCAGTCCACCGGCTCCACGCCAACGATCCACTTCAACAGAGAACGGAAATAAAACCCCGCCCATCCGGAGACTGTGAGAGCGGGGGCGGGGCCTCGGAAGCGTAAACAGCGGATGCTGCTGATCTGCGTTTGAAATGGGAGCGAGAAACTTGTCGGGTGGAGGGTCTCCAGTCTGAACCGATGACTCTGCTCCTCGCCCCTCACACACTGCCCGACTCACCGCATTTTAACCATACCTATAACGCATTTTACACGTTATTTCATATTTACACCAGCTACATTTTTTATTTTGCCCTCGGTACCTTTGGCGTCCCCATCGCTCCACCTCTCGGATCTCGGAGTTACGGGTTCGATTCCCATCCCGATCCGATACAAAAGTCAGACCCGAAAAGGTTTCATTCAAATCACTTCTATCTTTATAAGTAATAATATTATTCACATTCCTCCAGCCTCACTGGACAGGATCACTGAAACATCAAGTGAGAAACAGCAGGAGAAAGCCATTCAGCCCCTCTAACCATCAACAAGATGGAACCTGCTCTCCCATCTCAGCCACATGTTTCTGCCCGATCCTCATTTCCTCAATCCCCTCGGTCCCCACACATCTGCCGCCCTCTGTTTTAAGTGAAGACGATCAGTGAAACTTCGTCGTCCTCCAGGAATCAGTGTGGTAAATCTCTAAACCATATACTCTATAACCTTTTTGTTAATACTCCATGGAACTAAATTCCATTTCTGCAGCCCCGTGTTGCCCACCACTCATCTCCCACCCTCTGTCACTATTTTCATTTTCCCACCTCCCCCTCACCTGGATCCACCTCTCACTCCCCAGCTCTTGCCCCATCCCCACCCCTCACCTCTTTTCTCTGACTATTTCCCGTCCACTCTCAGTCCAGAGGGAGGGTCTCGGCCTGAAGTGTTGAGGGTCCATTTCCCTCCACAGATGCTGCCCGACCCACTGAGTTCCTCGGGCAGTTTGTTCTTTGGTCTGTGTAACCCGTGTTAGTATGGCGAGCGGGATTTTACACCATATTCCAGGTACAATCTCAACAAAACCCAAATAATTGTTACGGTATTTATCATACTTAAACAGTAGAAAGCTTGCAAAGGCTGGAAATCCAAGGCAACACACAGAGAATGCTGGAAGAACTCAGCACAACAGGCAGAATCTATGGAGAAGAGCAAATAGTCCACATTTTGGACCACGAGCCTTTTTCATTACTGAGGGATGGGGGGTGGAGAAGTGATCTGAATATAAAGGTCGGGGAAGGGAAAATGGCGAACTGGAAGCTGATAGGTGAAGTCAAGTCATGAGCGGGTCAAGGGCAGGAGATGAAAGAATTGGAGCGTCGTCAATAGGACAAAGGGAAAGAGGGGACTCAGGGTGAAGTGATAGACTGGTGAGCAGAAATGAAAGTTCAGAGTGGGGAATAGAGAAGTGGGTGGGGGGGGGATTTGTTTAGTGGAAGGAGAATTCAATATCCATTCAATCAAATTGGAGGGTACCCGGATGGAATATAAGGTGTTGCTCCTCCACCCTCTGGGTGGTCTCATCTTGGCACACGAGGAGGCCATTGATCGAGACGTCGGAATGGGAATCAGAATTGAAATGTTTGGCCACTGCGAAGTCCCCCTTGTGGCAGATGATAAGTAGATGCTCAACATAACGGTCTCCCAATTGATGGCGGGTCTCACCAATGTAAAGCAGGCCGCATCGGGAGCACCAGACACAACAGATGACCTCAGTAGATTCGCAGTGAAGTGTTGCCTCACCTGGAAGGACTGTTTTGTGTCTGAATGGAGGTGAGGGAGGGGGTGTACAGGTAGGTGTAGCACTTAGGCCGTATGCAGGGATAAGTATCTGGAGGAAAATTAGTGAGGAGGGATGAATGAACAAGGGGATTGTGGAGGGAGTGATCCCTGTTGAACCCTGTTTGTGACATCCTAAACAGATTTGTATCAATGCAATCCCTACATTCATTAGTTATCTCTCCATTGCAACTTAAATATCATCTATTCCATACAGTAAATGCTCAAGGCATCCGGGCCTCCACACCGGCTCCTGAGGCCACTGAGGGGCGGTGACCAGAGAGCGATAAAAATGTTCAACACTCTGTAGCTCTGCTGGGCTGTTACCCTGGTGATGGGGGAAGTGGCTCAGCAGAATTAACTGAAAATAGGAAATAAGGAACAACCTCACATACTTTGAGTTTCATTGTGACAAAGATGAAAGCTGAACTCTCAGCCATTTTGTAATTGGGAAACTACAATTCTAATGGCTGTTTTAACCCTGTCTCGAGGTGCCTCCATTAAATTTGTTAGTAGTTTAATCTCTACAGAACTTACAGCAGTGCCGAAGCTGTTACAAACTCAAAACACATTGTTGGATTCGAAATGTCTGTTTCAAATGTGAAATATAGGATATTTACAAAGGACATCACACAATGCATTGTGGTGATAACCATTAAGGGTCCTTATTTATTCAATTAAGTAGTTAAAATGCCATTATATTCTTGTGCCTGCAATTAACCTATAACTACGTTCAACACTAGGTATTCATACAGGTGATATTCAGATCCTGTTACTGGCCAGAAGTATGGAAGATAAAGTCCCTATATACAACTGAATACATTGAGAGTGTGATCTCAGATCCTAGACTCCTCTCCTGTTTAAAACATCTTGTCCTATCACTCTATCCAGCACTCAGGATTTCATTGACATTTCTGCTCCCAGAGTCACCACCCCTCCATTGAGAACAGGCAAAGAGACACAAAATGCCCGTCATACATAAAACTTTTCATTCCATAATCACCCTTGTGAAATTTGTAAACAACAACTGTAATGAGCACATTTCCACGAATTGGTGGCAGGATAATTTATTGAGAGAAACTGTGCTTTCCTTACTGCCCTGTTAACGGTCACAAGATATCTCCCAATGTTCAGTGTGCCAATCTGTGCATGGAGCCGAAAGAGATGGGAGAGATTTTCAACAAATTCTGTGTGCCTGTGTTTCCTTGGGAGACAGGAAGAGACTGTGAAAATGACGAAAGCCAGTCCAGTCATGGATTGTGCACGGATTACACAACAGGTGCTTGCTGTCTTGAGGTAAATTAGGATGGATAAATCCCCATGAATAGGGTAGAGGCTGCAGGATCCCTGCCGGACACGGATGTTGCTGGTATTTAAGGAGTAGAGTTACAGGGGTCGATTGAACAGGTTAGAAATTGATTCCCTGAAACACAAGAGAATGAGGGGAGATACTAGCAGGGGTTCCCAAATTTTTTGTTTGTCATGGATCCCTACCATTAACTGGAAGGTTTGTGGGCCACAGGTTGGGAACCCCGGCTAGAGGTAAAGACAACTATGATGGTAGAAATAGGGTGAATGCAGGTAGGGTTTTGCCCCTCATGTTCAGTGTGGTCATGGGTTTTTGGCAAAAAGTGAAATATTAAACGGGAATCGGAGTAGGAACAATCTCACTCAGAGGGTGACATGAATGCGGATGCAGGTTTCAAATGCAAATAGGAGAAGTCTGTATGGGCGCATGGATGAGGGAGTTGTTCAGGGATATGGTCTGGGTGCATGTGGATGGGTTCAGGCAGAGGAACGCACAGTCGAGATGGGCCGAAAGCCCTGTTTCGGTGCTGTGAAATGGCGAATTTAAATTGAATGTCCTACACAAGTCTATTTACCAGGAGACTAAATCATTCCAACTTAATGTTCGAGAATCCTGCAAGCTCAAGGAACACTCTACAGATAAAGAATATCAGTGGAGAGGAACAAAGTTAATGCTCCAACCCCCTATGTCGGAATGGTTTCAAACATTTTCTGATTTGATTTCAAATCAAATCAACTTGAATGTTTCTTTAATTTCCAGCTGCTCACAGACAGACGACAGTGAGTGGGGATTTCCAAACACGGAGAGAATACTGAACCCAGGGTAGATAAACAACAATGCAAACACTGAACAGTTCGTTCCAGACACTCACTCGTTCTGTGTCTTGAGATTACCCCTCAGGCCTCTCTGGCCTCTCCGCTCCATTGTATCTGTGCCCTTTGGGTTTGGACTCCCCAACCCCGAGAAACAATCCTTGATATATATTGACTGGACATCAAAGGCAATACAGACTACGTTAGAAAAAAAAGCTTTGACTGTACCAGTGATACCACCTCCCCGGCCCCCCGTGCTTCGAGGCACCCAACACAAACCAGCCACGAAAGCTACCCACTCCTACGTTTGAATAGATTGCAATAGGTACACTTAATATCAAAGAAGTGTATAAAATATACATCCTGAAATTATCTTTCTTCGCAAACATCCATGAAAACAGAGGAGTGCCCTGAAGAATGAATGACAGTTAAATGTTAGAACCCCAAATCCCACCCCCAAGCTCCCCCTCCCATGCATAAGCAGCAGCAAAGCAACAACCACTCCCCCCCCGAGCAAAAAAAAAAAGCATCGGCAACCCCCATGGAACAATCAAGCCCGCAGCAAAGCATCAATAAAGACACAGACTTGCAGAACCCCAAAGACTACTCGTTCACCTGATAATTCGAAATACCACAGTGTGTGTGTGTCTCTCTCTCACCCTCGCTCTCACACTCTCTTCCCCTCTCTCCGCCTCTCTCTCTTTCTCTCTCTCTGCCTCTCTCTCTTTCTCTCTCTCCCTCTCTCTCTCTCACCCTCTCTCTCTCACCCTCGCTCTCACACTCTCTTCCCCTCTCTCCGCCTCTCTCTCTTTCTCTCTCTCCCTCTCTCTCTCTCGCACCCTGTCTCTCTCCCTCTCTCTCACCTCTGTCTCATTCTGACACTCTCTCTCTCTCCCTCTCTCTCTCTCGCTCTCCCTCCCCCTCTCTTTCTCCCCCTCTCTCTCCCACCTCTCCCCCCTCCAAATAAGGGAAAAAAAGGTGTCATAATTTCACAGGTGAGCAGCCACTCTCTGTAACAACAATGAACAGACTCTGCCGAGATCCAACCGCTGAGAGGCTGCCAGGGCAGAAACATCCCAGGCCGAGTGCTCCGGCAGTGTGGGCACCAGCTCACTGATGACTTCACGGCCATTGTCAACACTTCACTTAAGCAGGCTTCACATCGGCCAGCATCGTCCCTGCACCAAAGAACTATACACCTTCAGGATGAAACGACTATCGCCGGGTGGAACTGCCACCAATCATCACAAAGAGCGTGAAACGGCCGGTAATGACACAAATCAATAACTCCAATCCTACCGCACTGGTTACTCACCAATATTCTTACTGACAGAACCGCTCTGTAACAAATTCCAACTCTACCATCTAAATACAGCCCTGTGCAACTGGGTGTTGGACTACTGAAACAACCGGCTTCAGAAAGTCAGGATGTACAACCGCTCCTCACTCCCAATCATCCTCAACACGGACTGTGTGCTGAGCCCATTGCTGTACACTCTGTTCACACATGACCGCACGGCCAAACACCCGGGGAATCACATTGTCAAGTTCGCCAACGACACGACAGTGTGGGGTCGATCACTTATCAATGAGATGACATAGAGAGAGAAGGGCTCAAGGCCGGGTACACCCCAACCCACAAACTCACCCCACCACACCCTCATTACCCCGAGTTGAACATTTCCTGGCACCCACCATATGTACAGATACTCCTGTGCCTAACGTCACTTTATGGACACATCACCAATGTTTTAAGCTATGACATGTTTTTATATAATTCTGATATTTATCTCTGCGATTTTTGTTCCTGCATGAGATCCACAGCAACAATGATTTATGTTCCCCTTTACAACAGTTCACTGGATTGACATTAAACAATCCTGTGTATTGAACCTTGGGGAGAATACCACGACCACCCACATTATCTGTACACCCTCCTGATTTTATAAACTCCGATAATGTTACCCCCCATTCTCCTGTGGAATAAAGATCCAGCTCGGCCAACCTCTCCCTATAACTCGGCCCTCTAATCCACGCATCATCTTAAACAAACTCTTCTGCGCCCTGATAATGGCTTTCCTACGATAGTATGAAAAGAAAACACGTATTTAATTTTCGGTGTAGTCTTACCAACAATTTATATAACTACAATATAATGTCCATAATCGAGAATTCAATGCCTAACTGATGAAGGCCAGCATGATTAAAGCCTTCTTTTCCACCCTCGATACTTGCCCGTCCACTTTCAGTGAACTGTACTCCTGTACTCCCAGATCTCTCTGATCCACAACACTCCATGGCCTCCCATTCACTATACCAGTCCCACCCTGGTTTGACCTTCAAAAGTCACCATCTCTCACTTGTCTAAGTTGAAACCATTTGCCATTTCTCAGCCTATCTCTATAACTGACCCAAGGGCCCCTTGAAATTATTTGTAACCTGTTGCAATATGAAAAACAGACTTGCTAACGGTGCCAGGTATTCATGTCAAATCAATGGCATGAATAATGAAATACAGAGGTCCCAATACTGACACGCACATCCCACTCGTCACAGGCATCCATTCGCTAAATCCAATTTCAGTCATCTCCCTCTGCTTCCTGTCATTGAACCCGGTGTGAAACCACCTCGCAAGCTCCCCGTGAATCCCACGTGACCGAACCTTCCAGATGAGCTGCCACGCAGGATCTTGTTCGAGGCTTTACCAAAGTCCGCTTAGACAAAATCTCTGCCCTACGTCATCTATCTCCATCGTTACCTTTTCGGTCATCTCCAGAATATTTGTGAGGTATGATGTCCCAAAATATCTGAGAGGTATGATGTCCCAAAATATTTGAGAGGTATAATGTCCCACTGGGAATTGCGGTCGGTGATTTCCCCATAACCAATGTCTAACCAGCTTCACTGCAGATTGAGGAAATTCCAATCCGTGCTGTAGAATTACCAGCCCGGATTGAAGTCCATATACTGTGAGTTGCATGTTCTTAGAGACTCCATCCCTACATTATAACCCAGTCACAGATGCTTTGTTGCTGGCCATTTGACGTTGTGTTCCTGCCATTTTCGGTTCACAAACTAAGGTGAGAGGAGACCCTCAGGATCTTCTGCCTGCGTTGTTGTTCAGGCTGGTTTACCGAGCTGCAGATTGTGAGAGGATACGGATACACCTCGGCTTGTCTGCAGCTGCTAAACTATCTTTGATCACTGTCTTCTTGCACTGTGGGATCTTGCCCAGCACAGTTGGCTGCGATGTTTCCCTCAGGTTACCAGAAACACAATGTAAAATTATAAAACAGAAAATGCTGGGAACTCAGTACATCAGGGTACATCCGTGAAGGAGAAATGGTGGGAGACCCAGTTTCAGAACTGGGACTCTCCGAGATGCTGCCGATCTGCTGAATGTTTGCAGCATTCAACCATTTTACTTTAAATCTCCTGCAACAGCAGTTTCTCTTATTTTTAATGCAAAGATATTAACTGATTGTAAGGTTGCGGATGTTGTTCCTTTATTCAATAAAGGCAGTAGAGATCGCCCAGGAAATTATACACCAACGAGCCTTGCTTCAGAGTTTGGTAAATTGATCGGGAAGATCCTGAGAGGCAGGATTTATGGACATTTGGAGAGGCATAATATGATAAGGAATAGTCCGCATGGGTTAGTCAAAGGCAGGTCGTGCCTTACGAGCCTGATTGAATTTTTTGAGGATGTGACTAAGCACATTGATGAAGGAAGAGTAGCAGATGTAATGTATATGCATTTCAGCAAGGCATTTGATAAGGTACACCATGCAAGGCTTATTAATAAAGTAAGGAGGCACGAGGTCCGAGGGGTCATTGCTTTCTGGATCCAGAACTGGCTTGCCAATAGAAGGCAAAGTGTTGTTGTAGACGGGTCATATTCTGCATGGAGGTCGGTGACCAGTGCTGTGCCTCAAGGATCTGTTCTGGCACCATTTCTCTTCGTAATGTTTATAGATGACCTGGATGACGAAGTGAAGGGATGGGTTAGTAAATTTGATGATGACACAAAGGTCGGGGGTGTTGTGGATAGTGTGGAGGGCTGTCCATGGTTACAGCGGGACATTGATAGGATTCAAAACTGGGCTGAGAAGTGGCAGACGGAGTTCAACCCAGTTAAGTGTGAAGTGGTTCATTTGGTAGATCAAATATGACGGCAGAATATAGAATTAATTGCGACTCATGGCAGTGTGGAGGATCAGAGGGATCTTGGGATCCGAGTCCATAGGACACTCAAAACTGCAGCGCAGGTTGACTCTGTGGTTCAGAAGGCATGTGGTGTGTTGAACTTCATCAATCGTGGGATTGAGTTCAAGACCCAAGAGGTAATGTTACAGCTATACAGCATCCAGGTCAGACCCCACTTGGAGTACTTTGCTGAGTTCTGGTCACCTCACTACAGAAAGGATGTGGAAAACATAGAAAGGGTGCAAAAGAGATTTACAAGGATTTTTCTGGATTGGGAGCAACCCTTATGGGAATAGGTTGTGTGAACTTGTTCTTTTCTTCTTGAAATGGAGGATGAGAGGTGACCTGATAGAGGTGTATTAGATGATGAGAGGCATTGATCCTGTGGATTGTCAGAGGCTTTTTCCCAGGGCACAGTTTTAAAATGCTTGTAAGTAGGTACAGAGGCGATGTCAGGGCTAAGTTTCTTTTACGCAGACAGTGGTGAGTGCGAGGAATGGGCTGCCGGCGGCGGTGGTGGAGGCGGATACAGTACGGTCTTTTAAGAGACTTTTGGATAGGTATGTGAAGCTTAGAAGAATAGAGGGCTGGTAACCCTAGGAAATCTCTAAAGTATGTTCATGTTTGGGACAGCACTGTTGGCCGAAGGGTCTGTGCATTGTGCTGTAGGTTCTCTATGTTTCTATGCTTCTGTGTTCTCAGTTCATTCCATAAGGCCAATGCTCACAGCATCCTTTCCTCACACTATCATGCTGCTGTATTTACTCCCGAGGCCACTCTCCCTACCCTGAGAGGCAGTGAACACAGAGCGATAAAAAATGTGCAACTCTTCTTGCAGCTCTAGTGGGCTGTTACCCTGGAAACAGAGGAAGTGGCTCACCAAAAATAACCGAAAAGGGAAATAACAAACGCAACATCGTATGCTGAGAGTTTAATTATGATAAAGTTTAACACTGCAGCCATTTTGTAATGAAAAATCTAAAATTGTGAAGTCTGCTTTTGACGTGCAACTTTCAATTAATCGTCTAGTAGCTCTGGCTAACAAAAATGATCAATACTTAGCGATCAATAATATATTAACCACTGCCGTGAATACACCCAGTGACAGCCTCAATCACCTTCTGTTGCAACAAACTCCACAAATCGACAAATAAAGGGGAACATAAATCATTGTTGCTGAGGATCACATGCAGGAACAAAAATCGCAGAGATAAGTATGAGGATTATATAAAAACATGTCATAGCTTAAAACATTGGTAGTATGTCCATAAAGTGACGTTAGGCACAGGAGTATCTGTACATATGGTGAGTGCCAGGAAATGTTAAACTCGGGGTAATGAGGGTGTGGTGGGGTGAGTTTGTGGGTTGGGGTGTACCCGGCCTTGAGCCCTTCTCTCTCTATGTCATCTCATTAATATGTGATGGACCCCACAACTGTCGTGTCTTTGGCGATCTTGACAATGTGATTCCCCGGGTGTTTGGCCGTGCGGTCATGTGTGAACAGAGTGTACAGCAATGGGCTCAGCACACCGCCTGTGTTGAGGATGATTGGGAGTGAGGAGCGGTTGTACATCCTGACTTTCTGAAGCCGGTTGTTTCAGTAGTCCAACACCCATTTGAACAGGGCTGTATTCACATGGTACTGCAAATCTGTAATTTTATTGATGCATTGCTTCACGCCAAAGTGTTCGGTGGGGGTTCCAGATGTTTTTTGTTTGGTGGGGGGGGGGTTGTTGCTTTGGTTATTCGGAGACACAAGAATTTAATGGAATGTTTAACCATTTAATTGAACAAAGAAGGACACTTAACGATAATCACCACAATGTATTGTGTGATGTCCTTTGTAAATATCCTATAGCTGACATTTGAAACAGACAGGCCGCATCCAACAATGTGTTTTGATTTTGGAACAGCTTCTGCACTGCTGGAAGTTCTGTCGAGATGAAACTACCAACAGATTTACTGGAGGCATCTCATGACAGGGTTAAAACAGCCATTAGAATTTCAGCTCCACATTACAAAATGGCTGAGAGCTCAGTATTCATCTTTGTCACAATTAAACTCAACGTATGTGAGGTTGTTCCTTATTTCCTATTTTCAGTTAGTTCTGCTGAGCCACTTCCTCCATCACCAGGGTAACAGCCCACCAGAGCTACAGAGTGTTGAACATTTTTATCGCTCTCTGGTCACCGCCCCTCAGTGGCCTCAGGAGCCGGTGTGGAGGCCCGGATGCCTTGAGCAATCACTGCATGGAATATGTGATGTTTATGTTGCAATAAAGAGATAACTAATGATTGTAGGGAATGCATTTATGCAAATCTGTTTAGGACGTCACAAACCACAATCCCCTTGTTCATACATTCCTCCTCACTAATCTTCCACCAGATACTTATTCCTGCATACGGCCTAAGTGCTACACCTACCCGTACACCCCCTCCCTCACCTCCATTCAGACACAAAACAGCCCTTCCAGGTGAGGCAACACTTCACCTGGGAATCGGCTGGGGTCATCTATTGTGTCCGGTGCTCCCGATGCGGCCTCCTTCACACTGGTGAGACCCGCAATAAACTGGGAGGTCGTTTTGTCGAGCATCTCTCTATCATCTGCCACAAGGGAGACTTTGCAGTGGCCAAACATGTTAATTCTGATTCCCATTCCGACGCTTGAGCTATGGCCTTCACTTGTGCCAAGATGAGACCGGCTTCAGGGTGGAGGAACAACACTTTATATTCCATCTGGGTACCCTCCAACCTGGTTGTATGAATACTGAATTCTCCTTCCAGTAAACAGATCAGTGCACCCACTTCTCTATTCCCCACTCTGAACTTTCATTTCTGCTGACCACCCTATTAATTCCCCCCGGGTCCCCTCCTCCCTTTCTCCTATTGACAACTCTCAGATTCTTTATTCTCCAGCCCTTAACCTGCCCATCACTTGACTTCACCAATCACCTTCCACCTCCCCTCTTTCTCCATCCCGACCTTTTCATTCAGATCATTTCCCCTCCTCCTCAGGAATGAAAAAGGCTGGTGTTCCAAAATGTCGACTGTTTACTCTTTTCCATACACACTGCCTGTTGTGCTGAGATCCTCCAGCATTTTGTGCGTGTTGCTTTGGATTGAACGTTCATGCCAAGGGGCTGGAGACTACCCAGTCGGTATATGAGGTGTTGCTCCTCCAGCCTGAGTTTGGACTCATCGTGGCGGTAGAGGAAGCTATGCATGAGCATGTCCGAATGGGAATGTGAAGCAGAGTTGAAGTGAGTGGGAACGGGGAGATCCTGTCTCGAAGAAGCGGTCCCCCAATCTGCGTCGGGTCTCGCCGATGTGGAGGAGCCGCACCGGGAGCACCGGGTGCAATAGATGACCCCAACTGACTCACTAGTGAAGTGTTGCCTCAACTGTAAGGACTGTTTGGGGCCCTGAATGGTGGTAAGAGAGGAGGTGTAGGGACAGGTGTAGCACTTACGCTTGCAGGGATAAGTACCGGGTGGAAGATCTGTGGGGAGGGACGTGGGGACCAGGCAGTCGCGGAGGGAACGATCCCTGCGAAAAGCAGAGAGGGGTAGAGAGGGAAAGATGTGCTTAGTTGTGGGGTCCTGTTGAAAGTGGTGGAAGTTGCTGAGTATAATATAATGGATCCGGAGGCTGGTGGGGTGGTATGTCAGGACAAGGGGAACTCGGATCCTGTTGTGGTGAAGGGAGGATTGGGTGAGGGCCGAAGTGCGGGAAATGGAGGAGGTGCGGGTGAGAGCATCATTGATGACGGCAGAAGGGAAACCACGATTCTTAAATAAAGAGGAAATTAGAGATGCCCTGGAATGGAAAGCCTCATCATGGGAGCAGATGCAGCGGAGACCGAGGAACTGGGAACAGGGAAAAACATTTTTGCATGTGGATCCATCCCAGTTTCACTCTGCCTCCTCCTCCAGCTGCCTATCACCTCTCTCATCGTTCTGCCTTCTTCTACTACACATAGTGTTTTACCTTCTTTACCTTTCCTGCCAATCACCTCTCTGTTACCCCATCCCCACCCCTTGATCTTTCCCTTTACTATTTTTTCAACTGGCACCTACCAGCCATCTCCTTCCCACCCTACCCCCACCTTCTTTATAGGGCCCCTGCCTTCTTCATACGGGATATGAATCGAACCCGTAACTCTGAGAACCGGGAGGTGGAGAGATGGGGACGGGAAGATACAGCAGGAAAAATCAAAAATGTAGCTGGTGTAAAATGCGGCAGGTAGGTCTGACAGCGTGTGAGGGGCGAGGAGCTGAATCACCGGTTCAGGTGGGAGTCCCTCCACCTGTCACGTGATCCAGATTCTCATTCCCATTTCAAACGCAGATCTGCAGTATCTCAGGTTTTCGCTTCCGAGGCCCCGCCCCCGCTCTCACAGACTCCGGATGGGCGGGGTTTTCTTTCAGTTCTCTGTTGAAGCGGATCGATTGCTGGGAGCGGATGGTCCGATCGCTGTCTCCGGGGCAAATTGATCACGTTCTCATCGGTGAGTATTGAGGCCGGTCACTAGGGGTGAACGCGACCGACAATTTCACATCGGTGAGTGCTGAATCCGATCCCGGGGGAAGGGAACCTGATGCTGGGCAGAGAGTCCCGTCAACTTCCTTGAACTGGCGGCCTCGTCCCGCTTCCTGGACACAACCTGTCGTGGTCGGTCCGGGTTATGGGACCTTTACACCGAACCGTCTGAGGTGAGCCGCCGCTCAGCCCCTGGTGTTCTGGTCCCAGGAGCGGGATGAGGTGGTGATGCCGAGACTGAACCCATCCATTAAGATGTACCTGGGGAACTTTACCTCCATCACCCGGCCCGGTATCGGATCCAAACTTCACCTGGATCGACGCCTGGGGTCGATAATTGTTTTACATATTTCCAGCACACTGGAAGCGGCCGTTCGGCCTGTTGTGTTCTTGCAGTCAGAGGGTTAAACAGAATAATCGCACCCTCGGGACACTGTGTGAGTAGTTTAATCTTTCCCCGTTCAGACAGGACAGTGAGATCCAGATCTCTCACGTCCTCCCGGGGTGCTGGGAAGTTTATTTCCATCTTCTTTCCATGACTACGACTTGTCAAAATGCTGAAAGCTTTTCCGGTCATCTGGCCCTATTAATTCGAGAATTAACTATTTTTTTCATTTACCTGAGTTTCTCTGAATTGTACACTCCCTGCGGAATTTCCAAAGGAGCAACCCAGGCTGTCTAATATTTCCACACGATTGAAATGGGGAATCTTTATTTTGTTTTCCATGTACAGAGGTAGAGTGAAAATCGTGTCTCCGGTATTCTCCACACAGATCAATACATTGCAGTAGTACATTGAGGTAAAACAAATCATTCTGGTTACAGAGAAAGTGCAGTGCAGGTAGATATGTGGTGCAAGGTCACATCGATTTAGACTGTGAGGTCAGGAGTCCACTCATCACGCTGTTCGCTTCTAACAGCAGAATGGACACCGTCCTTGAGCCTGGTGGAATGTTTCTGTTTTATTTTCTCTTCTCCCCTATGGGGCATTAGAAATGAGAATGTTCAGGGTTATAGGGATCTTTCATTATGTTGTTTGCTTTACTGTGGTAGTGAGAAGTGTTGACAGAGTCCACGGAGGGGAGGTTGGTATCTATGATGTGCTCAGCTGTGTCCACAGTTCTCCACTATTTTATTCAGTTAAAGGAAGAGCAGTAGCCGTACGAATATATGAAGAATCGGGATGGAATACTTTCTGCGGTGCATTGAAAAAGTGTGTAGGGTAGAAAAGGACATATACCAAAGTTCTTATTGTTTGTTCTGGATTTGTTATATTGGAATCTGTTATCTACTAGTGCGTACTATTATTTCAGGGTCTGTGTATTGCGGCAGGAACATCAGAGATCGCCCTTCATCCCATTCTCCCATCTGGCTCCATCTGCTCATCCCCTGCCGATCTGGTTCAACCTCTGCCCGGCCTGTATCCCACCTCCTCAATGAGAAATATCAACCACCTTGTTCAATCTTTGTCCAGCCTGTATCCCACCACCTCATTGAGAAATATCAACCACCTTGTTCAACCTCTGTCCAGCCTGTATCTCACCATCTCAATGAGAAATATTAACCATCTTGTTCAACCTCTGTCCGGACTGTATCCCACCAATGATTATTCATCAACAATCTTTCTCCTACCGTTGTCTTCATTGTGAAGTATTTTGCCTTACTGAGTTATTTCTGAATTTTGTTTTTGTTACCAAGAAATAACAGAGAATTTGTTGAATGCAGCACAAGGAAGGGTAAAGGCAGCCATTACAATCTTAGCTGAAACGATACGAAATGGAAAAGGAGGGAATATGGTGTTGAAATAAATATCAGCCATGGTTGAGTGGTGGAGCAGACTCGATGGACCGAATTTCCTAATTCTGTTCCTCTGTCTTGCGTCTTTCCATGACTGGACGATGACTCTTACCATATCAGGTTTTATTACGTGTGATGGACAAATACAGATTTGTTCACTGAGGGATGTCCCAGTGGGTGTTGTAGGGACCGGTGCTTGGAGCCCACTTGTCCCCAAAGTGAGTCAACTATTTGACTGAGGAACAAAATTCAACATTTCCAAGACCAACACGAGGTAATCTGCAGATGTTGGAAATTCAAACAATACACACAAAATGCTGGTGGAACACAGCAGGACAGGCAGCATCTATAGGGAGAAGCGCTGTCGACGATTCGGGCCGAGACCCTTCTTCAGGACTAATTGAAAGGAGAGATACTAAGAGATTTGAAAGTAGTGATGGGAGGGGGGAATGCGAAATGATAGAAGGCCGGAGGGGATGGGATGAAGCCAAGAGCTGGAAAGGTGATTGGCGAAAGTCATACAGAGCTGGAGAAGGGAAAGGATCATGGGACGGGAGGGCTCAGGAGAAAGAAAGGGGGAGGGAAGCACCAGAAGGAGATGGGGAACAGGCAGGGTGATGGGCAGAGAGAGAAAAAAAGAACAAACATCTAAGTATGTCAGGGATGGGGTAAGACGGGGAGGTGGGGCATTAACGGAAGTTAAAGAAGTCAATGTTCATGCCATCAGGTTGGAGGCTACCCAGCCGGTAAAAAAGGTGTTGTTCCTCCAACCTGAGTGTGGATTCATCTTTACAGTAGAGGAGGCCATTGACAGGCATATCAGAATGGGAATGGGACATGGAATTAAAATGTGTGGCCACTGGGAGGAGCCGGGGTCGGGATCACTCTCTGCGGGCCGCAAATATCACTTTCCCATCGGTGAGTATTGAGACCGATCCCCAGCGGGGAGATCCGATGTTGGTCGTGAGCCCCGAACTGAGGGCCAATTACTCCTTTAGTACCCAGTTATATGGCCTCGTCAAAAATGTGTCGACTTCACTTAATCTGCATTGAATGATACAAACCAGGAGCCCAGGCTGTCTATTTCCGCAGAATTGAAATGGTATTCCCGCCAATAGGTCACGTGAGGCTGTGTGCTGCAGATCTATCCCGCCCTCCGCCTTGTGACGCAAGATCACGTGGTGTGTTGATAGTTCCCGGATGGGTGGTGATGCCTCCGCTAGGTTGTGCTGGGGAGATCTGATGTTGGCCCTGAAGCGCTCCTTGCATTTGTCCTGGACCTCTATGGCTGTTGTGTCTTCTTCCGGACTGGGGTGGGTGAGAAAGGAGAACGTCCCAGGTTGTGGGGATCTTTGATTTCACTGCCTGCTTTACCGAGGGACTGGGAAGTCCAGGGGGGAGAATGGTTTCTGTGATATGCTGATCTGTATCCAAAAGTTTCTGCAGTTCCTCACAGTCACGGGCAGAGGAGTTACCATGCAAAGTCGTGATGTATCTGGATGGGAAATTTTCTATGGTGTGTTGATATAAAAATTGGTGAGCGTCAAAGTATATATGGCAGCGTTCTTATTGTTTGCTCTAACTTCGTCATTTTAGAATCTTTTATGCAGTAGTATGTACTATTAATTCAGTATCTGTGTGTTGCTTGAGGACCATCAGTGATAGTCCTTAATCCCTTCTCCCACCTGGTTCCATCTGCTCATCCCTGCCCATCTTGTTCAACCTCTGCCCAGTCTCCTAACCCCCACTCCCGCCCGCTTCAGTGATATAGAACTACCATTTGGGTGAACTTCTGTCCAACCTTTATCCCACACCTCAATGTTATACATCAGCAATCTTTCCTCCAACCTTTGTCTTCATTGTGAAGTGTTCTTTTGTACCTTTGGCCTGGCTGAGTCATTTTCAGAATCGGTTATTGTTAGCTGGAATGCCGGAGGGTCATCAGGTCCCAGTTCTGTTGTGCATTGGTGTGGAGGTGCTAGTTTATGAACAGTGACGGGCTGACACACTGCAGCATTTTACTGGCATCAAAGAGTACTGGGAGAGTTGGTACTTGGGCTATAATCCTGTGATCAGCGTTCCAGCCATATGGAACTGTGGATGATTTAGCTTTAACATTGGATTGTGCTTCTACAGATGGGGCTGGATAGTCGTCCTTCTGCAATGAAGCAGAAATTTCGAGCAGCTGGACATTGGTTGTGGGGAAATCCGGGATTGTGAGATGGGTGGGGGACGATGTGTGAGACTCTCAGGGTTGTTAAATGACAGGTTCAGCTGTTTGACACTGTGAGGTTGGGAAGTGGATATCACAGTTTTTGATCCAGGTAAAAAGGACGCAGGAATCGAGCTGCTTGGACTTAAGAGGTGTTGAGAGAGTATTCCTGGTCTGGGATCAGATGTGTTTTTTTTTCTGGAGTTCCTTTGGAAGCAAACACTTCTACTGAGGAGAAGATGGGTTACCAGTCCATCCTCACAGGGAGAGGCTATGACTAAATGTGTTGATCTGTGTTTACAACAATAGAAATAGACTCGTGAGTTTTGGTGTTCAAACTGTGTTTGGAAATTCCCCCCCTCCCCCCCCCCCCCCCCCCCCCGCTGTCACCTGTCTGTCACTCGGTGGAAATCAGGCAGAATCTCAGGTTGCTGGAGATCTGCACTAAAAACTGTAAACGTTTGAAGTCATTCTGACAAAACATTATTAAACTGAATTGTAAAGTTTGTTCCTCTCCCCCCAGGTGTTCCTTACCTGCTTAGAGTTTCTGGTAATTCCAGTTTCTTTTTATTACATTCACCCTGGACTGGTTTATATTTCCTGAAATGCACCTGTTTTAACCTGGGAATGGAAATGACTCATCTGTGATAGTAGAACATTAAAGAAAGCACAACTTTTCCCTGAAAATTATCCTGCTACCAATTTGTCTGTTATTCCAGGAAATGTGTTCAGTGCAGTTATTGCTAAGAAGGTTTACAAGAATAATCACAGGAATAATTGGCTTTATGTATGAGGAGCATTTGATGGTTCTGGACCTGTGCTTAATGGAGTTCAGAGGGTCGATGGGGGTGGTGGGGGGGGGGGGGGGTGGAGTGTGGTTAAGGAAACCTACCGGATGCTGAAAAGCCTGGATCCAGTGGTCATGGAGAGGATGGTTCCATCAGACGGAGTGTCTGTAATCTTACAGCACAATCTCAGAATAAAAATGCTTCCGTTTAAAATTGAGATGAGAACAAAAATGGCCAAAAGCTGTCTGATCTGTAGAATCTGTTGCCGCAGAGGTAGGTTGATGGTGCCATTGAGTGTATTTATGACATAGATTACATATTCATGACTGCTAAGTCACTTCAGGGTTGCAGGAGGAAGGCAGGAATATGGTGTTGGAATCAATCTCAGACATGTTTGAGTGGTGGGGCAGACCAGATGGATCGAATCACCTAATTCTGTTCCTGTGACTTCTGTCTTACCAGGACTGTATGATGGCTCCTTCTTATCCCATATCGTTCTGTGATGTGTGAGGGTCAATAAAAAGTTGTCCACTGAGATCATTACATCTGCCTTCAAAGTTTAAATATCAGTCAGTTTTGTTTTTAGTAACATTTAGTAGAAAAGTTTGGTACTCCTTTTTATTGATAATGTACTTCATTATCTTTCATGTTAAAGTTAGACCTGCGGTGAGAGATTTATTGGAAGAAAAACCCAACTGGAAGCAAACCACAGCTGAAGACGAGGGAACAGCAACAAGTGTACCAGCCCGGGGATTGTGAGAATGAACTGGAGAGGACCCATCTGACTCGGAGATGCCAGGATTTAGTTAGGACAAAGTTTGGTGAGTCTCATTTACTCAAACACTGGTCCTTTAGACATTACATACCTGTACAAAGGAAGGTAGGAAATAGTTGGAGTGAGACTGAATGTGCCCAGAAGTAACAGATATGCCTCTGTCAGACCCAGTTCCAATCACTTCAGGTCTGGTAATATGCTTCGAGCAGCACAGCCGTTTAAAACCAGTCCCTCTCACTCACAGTGTTTACTCAGTTCTAGATCTTGCATCTCCTGAAGTAACTTTTGGTCAGTTCTGAGTGGGGAGAGGGAAAGAGAGGAGAGTGTTTATACTGACTGTCTTTTAAAAAGAGTAATTGTTTGAACTTGCTGCAAACTCTCTACCCATACCCTATACTTTCTCAATTAAATTATTGACCTAGATGACAAGTAGCAACGGGCGTAACCCCAGGGAACGTCACTAAGTTCGGGACTCGAGTTCATGAAACAGCCTCTCACCCTCTGCTTCCTACCAATCATCTGTTTGCAGACCCTGGGGCTCTGTAACAAACTCAATGTTATCAGGAAGATTAGTCAGTAATTAAAATGAAGAGAGAATTGTGGCCTCCTGAAAGGACACGCGAGCTGAGCTGACTGATTCATTGGACCAGATCCACCCTCGTTGACAACGTAATTTACCCCTTTCCCACCCACCCATGTCATGTTACTTCCGATCACCCACAGTACCCAAACCACCCTCCGTCCCGCCAGTGGCCCCACACCCTTCTGACCATTCACCCCACACCGACACATAGACAGGACCCCTTCACCCACGTCCACCCTCCCAGCTTGGGGAATCAGAGCAAACTGATCCCGCAATCTCGACTCAGTGCAAAACTAAAATCAGGTATGCAAGACTGGAGAGCCCGGAGCCTCCAGCTGTCCGGCTCGGGCCCGGCCCTTTCCCACTGCAACCAGCCCTGGATTTACACAAACCTGAGATCAACACCTTCCTCACGTCATCTGAACAGGAAACACCCCGGCATTAGCTGCGGTTGACATCGTCCTGCGAATTGCAGTAGGTCTCCTTATGCGGTCAAACTCCCCGTGTCCGAAATGGGGACCGGAACCGTACATGGTCGAACTCCCCGCTGTCCGAAGTGGAGACCCGAACACGACGTGGTCAAACTCCCCGCTGTCGGAAATGGAGACCTGAACCGTACGTGGTCAAACTCCCCGCTGTTCGAAATGAAGACCGGAACCGTACGCGGTCAAACTCCCCGCTGTCCGAAATGGAGACCTGATCCGTACCCGGTCAAACTCCCCGCTGTCGGAAATGGAGACCGGAACCGTACGCGGTAAAACTCCCGGCTTGGAAACGTAATCGCATGGTGGACTTGTTCGGTGACTGGTGAACATATGTGATTAACGACCCAGCAACTGCGGACTGAATAAATATTTAGTCTAACAATTCTAATCAGACACACTATCTCCTCGCCTTTCTCTCTCACCCCTGGCTACTTACCGCCTCTCCCTCACCACTCCCTCCTCCCAGTCCCTCTTCATCATCCAGCCCTCTACCCCAGTGCTTACTTCTTTCTCCCTCTCGCCCTCACCGTCTCGCCTCTCCCTCATCATCGCCCCTCTCAATCATCCTTGGTTCCTCATCGCCGTTCTCCCTCTCCCCCTTCTCTACCCCTCTGTTACACCCCTATTCGACCAGTCTCCCACTCTCTATCACCCTTTCCTCGCTTTCTACTCCCACCACTGTCTCTACTCCTCTTTTAACAAATCGTACTCCTCTCTCGTCTCTCTTCATCTCTTCACTCTCTCATGCCTGTTTTAATTTCTCTCACACTCTCTCCCCTCTGTCCATCTGTTTCTCTTACTCTTCCATTCTCTCTCCTATCCCACATTCCCTGTCTCTACCCCATCACTTGTCATCCCACTCCCAATCTCAGTCACCCTCTGTCTTCCCCTCTCCATCTCCTCCTCTCTCATGCACCCTCTCACCTCACTCAGACTCGTCTTTCTCACTCACTCACCTCTGCCTGTCTGTAACCTCCTCCATTTTTAACCCTCTCCCTCGCTATCTCTTTCCCAATGTCCTACCCTCTCCCCCTCGCTCTCCCAAGCAATCTCCCTGTTGGCATCCGTATCCCACACGGTCTTCTCCTCTATCTCACCCTCTAAATGCACCGCTCGTCCTAAGCGTTCCCCCTCTTCGCTCTCTCTCACTCTCTCTCAACACACCCCTGTTCCCCTCTCCCTTCCTCCCTCCCTCTCTCTCTCTCCTTCCCTCTCGTCACACCCCGCGCTCTCCACCTCATCCCATACTGTACATACATCAACAGTACTGAAATGCCAAGTGCCGTTTGTAACTGGGATATTTCTGGGT
The DNA here is from genome assembly GCF_048418815.1 of Hemitrygon akajei. Classification (NCBI taxonomy): domain Eukaryota; kingdom Metazoa; phylum Chordata; class Chondrichthyes; order Myliobatiformes; family Dasyatidae; genus Hemitrygon; species Hemitrygon akajei. The sequence continues at coordinate 2,336,632 of NW_027331963.1, forward strand.
TTCAGATCCTCATTAATGGTCTTCTTTATATGAGGATCAGCAGGATCCTGGGGTTCGAGTCCATAAGGCACTCAGAGCAGTTACGCAGGTTGACTCTGTAGTTAAGAAGACATACAACGCATTAGCTTTCCTCAGTCATGGGATTCAGTTTAAGAGCCGAGAGGTAATGTTGCAGCTATGTAGGACCCTGGTCAGACCCCACTTGGAGTACTGTTTTTAATTCTGGTCGCCTCACTACAAGAAGGATGTGGAAACCATAGAAATGGTGCAGAGGAGATTTACAAGGATGTTGCCTGGATTGGAGAGCAGGCCTTATGAGAATAGGTTGAGTGAACTCCGCCTTTTCTCCTTGGAGCGACCAAGGAGGAGAGGTGACCTGATAGAGGGATATAAAATAATGAGAGGCATTGATCGTGTGGATAGTTAGAGGCTTTTTCGCAGGGCTGAAATGGCTAGCACGAGAGGGCATAGTTTTAAGGAGCTTGTAAGTGGGTACAGAGGAGATGTCGGGGTAGTTTTTTTTTTACGAAAATGGTGTGCGTGGAATGGACTGTCGATGGCGCTGATGGAGGTGGAAACGATAGGGTCTTTTTAAGATACTGCTGGATGGCTAGGTCCGTAGACCCAAAGAACACTATAACACAGAAACAGGCCTTTTGGCCTTTCTTGGCTGTGCCAAATCATTTTTCTGCCTAGTCCCACTGACCTGCAACTGGACCTTATCCCTCCATAACCCTCTCATCCATATACCTGTCCCAAGTTTTTCTTAAATGTTAAAAGTGAACCTGCATTCACCACTTCATCTGGCAGCTCATTCCACACTCCCAGCAGTCTCTGTGTGAAGAAGCACCCCACCCCCCCCCCCCGCCATGTTCCCTTTAAAATTCTCTGTTTTTTTCACCCCTAGCCTCAGTGTGAAAAGCCTGCTTGCATTCACTCTATCTATACCCACCATAATTTTATACTACTCTATCAAATCACCCCTCATTCTCCTACGCTCCAGGGAATAAAGTCCTAACCTATTCAACCTTTCTCTGTAACTCAGTTTCTCAAGTCCCGGCAACATCCATCTAAAAGTTCTCTGCACTCTTCCAACCTTATCAATATCCTTCCTGTAATTAGGTGACCAAACCTGCACACAATACTCCAAATTCGGTCTCTCCAATGTCGTATACAACCTCACCATTACATTCCAACTCTTATACTCAATACTTTGATTCATAAAGGCCAATGTACCAGAAGCTCTCTTTACAACCCTATCTACTTGTGACGCAACTTTTAGGGAATTATGAATCTATACTTCCAGATCCCTCTGTTCTACTGCACTCCTCAGTGTCCTATCATTTACCTTGTATGTTCTACCTTGGTTTGACCTTCCGAAGTGCAATACCTCACACTTGTCCGCATTAAACTGCATCTGCCATTTTTGCAGCCCATTCCTGCAACCGTCTGCAATCTTTGAAATCCTTCCTCACTGTCAACTACACCTCCAATCTTTGTATCATCAGCATATTTGTTGATCCAATTTGCCACATTATCATCCAGATCATTGATATGGATGGAAAAGAACAATGGACCCAGCACTGATCCCTGTGGCACACCACTAGTCACAGGCCTCCATTCAGCGTATCAATCCTCCACTACCACTCTCTGGCTTCTTCCATTGAGCCAATGTCTAATCCGATATACTATCTCTCCATGTATACCTAGCAAATGAATCTTCCTAACTAACCTCCCATGTGGGACCTTGTCAAAAGACTTACTGAAGTCCATGTATACAACATCCACTGCCTTCCCTTCATCCACTTTCCTGGTAACTCCCTCAGAAAACGCTAATAGATTGGTTAAACATGACCTATCATGCACAAATCCATGCTGACTTTTCCTAATAAGTCCCTGTCTATCCAAATACTTGTAGACCCTATCTCTTAGTACTCCTTCCAATAATGTACCTACTACTGATGTCAAACTTACCGGCCTATAATTTCCCGGCTTAATTTTTGACCCACTTTTAAACAATGGAACTACCAGAGCACCTCCGGCACCTGACCCGTGGATATCGACATTATAAATATTTCTGCCAGGGCCCCTACAAATTCAACACCAGTCTCCTTCAAAGTCCGAGTGAATACCCTGTCAGGTCCAGGGGATTTATCTACTCTGATTTACCTCAAGAAAGCAAGCACCTCCTCCTCTTCAATCTGTATGTTCCATGACCTCCCGACTTGTTTGCCTTGTTTCCATAGACTCCATTCAAGTTTCCTTAATAAATACAGATGCAAAAAAAAAAAACCCATTTAATATCTCTCCCATTTCTTTTGGTTCCATACATAGCCGACGACTCTGATCTTCAGGAGACCAATTTTATCCCTTATTATCCCTTTGTTCTTAACATACCTGTAGAAGCTCTTAGGATTATTCTTCACCCTGACTGCCAAAGCAACCTCATGTCTTCTTTTAACCCTCCTGATTTCTTTCTTAAGTATTTTCTTACTCTTTTTATACTCCTCAAGCATCTTATTTCCTCCCTGTTGCATGTAAATGTTATACATATATCTCTTCTCCTTTATCAGAGTTCCAATATCCCTCGAGAACCAAGGTTCCTTATAGTTGTTCGTTATGCCTTTAACCCTAACAGGAACAAAAAAAAAAATCTGCACTCTCAAAATTTCTCCTTTGAAGGCCTCCCAATTACCAATCACATCCGTGCCAGAGAATAACTTGTTCCAATCTACGCGTTTTACATCCTTTCTCATTTCTTCAAATTTGGCTCTTTTTCCAGTTTATAACTTCATCCCGAGGACCAGATCTATCTTTATCCATGATCAAGTTGAAACTAATGACGTTATGAACAATGGAAACAAAGTGTACCCCTACACACACTTCCGTCACCTGCCCTAACTCACTTCCTAATAGGAGATCTAATATTACATCCTCCCTAGTTGGTATATCTATATATTGTTTTAGAAAACTTTGCTGAACACATTTCTCAAACTCTAACCCATCTAGACCTTTAACAGTATGGAAGTCCCAATCAATGTGTGGGACTCCCACACATTTTAGACATCCTCTTTTAGACATCCTGATTTACTTCTTATGTGTTCTCTTGCATTTCTTATGCTCCATAAGAAACTGCCTGCCTATCCCTGTTATGCAACTCCATTCATTTTGTGCTTCACCAGGGTCTCAATATCTCTTGAAATCCATGTTTTCCCTATAGTTTCTATCTTTACCTTTTATTCTGACAAGCACATACCCGCTTTGTACTTTCAAGATTTTACTTTGAAGGTCTCCCATTTACCAAGCACACGTTTGCCATAAAGCAGCCTGTCCCAGTCCACAGTTGCCAGATCCTAGTGTTGATTCCAGGTGTTGATCCATGTCCTGAACACATCCACCTTTCCTACGCTGCTCCTTGTACTGTAATATTCAGGGCTCAGCATATTCACTGCACCATGCTCAACGTTTTTATTCCTGACTTTGTCTGAGGACTGAACAATAACTGTCTCCACAACCTCTCCACTACCATTCAGGCTCCCATTCCCCCTGCAACTTTAGTTTACCCCCACCTACCCCACCTCCCAGCATGCAGCTCTATCACCCCTTTGACTTTCCTCTCCCAGATCAATAAAAAGGACGTTCAGACCATGTACAGGCAGAGAGGAATAAATGGGGCACTTATGAACTACATGAAATTCAAGTGAACTCTTATGAAAGAAATAAAAGAAGGCATGAGGTTGCCCCAGCAAACAAGGTGAAGGAGAATCCTAATGGATTCTGCAGATATGTTAAGGGCAAAAAGATTGCAAGGGAAAAATTAATCCTCTCGAAGATCAGAATGGTAATCCATATGAGGAGACAAAATAGATGTGGGAGAGTTTTTCCTCATCCGTATTTACACAGGAGATGGACACAGAGTCTATAGAAGTGAGGTAAAGCTTCATGGACCCTGTACAGATTACAGTGGTGGAGGCGTTTGCTGTCTTAAGGCAAATTAGTGTGGATCAATCCCCAGGGCCTGACAAGTTGTTCCCTGTGACTCTACGGATGACAAGTGCAGAAATTGTAGCGGCCCAAGCACAGATATTTAAATCATCCTCAGTGACAGGTGAGGGACTGGAGGATTGGAGGGCAGCCAATGTTGTTCTGCTGTTCAAGGAAGACTCTAAAAATAATCTATCAAATTGTACATTGGTGAGTCTGACATTAGTACTGGGAAAGTTATAGGAAAGTATATGCAGGAACTGGATAAAAGTATTTGGATAGATGTGGACTGATTAAAAATAGACAGCATGGCTTTGTGCATGGTAGGTCATGTCTAGCCAATCTTATAGAGTCTCTCGAGGAAGTTATCAGTGAAGTGGATGAAGGCAAGGCAGTAGATGTTGTCTACATGGACGTTAGGAAGGCACTTTGCAAAGTCTCATATGGGAGGTTGATCCAGAAGGTTCGGTCACTCAGCATTCAAGACGAGATAGTAAATTGGATGAGACACTGTCTTTGGGAGAAGCCAGAGTGTGATGTCAGATCACACCTTGGCCACTAAAGTGATCTCATCTGAAATGTTGTACTACACCCATTGATGGATTTTGTAAATCTTTTTACAGGTTAAAAACGAGAAGGAATTTGTCTTCAGGAATCTCAAACACGGCACGCCAATTTTGCTGTCTCTATTAGATATTTATAAAGTGGAGTCGTCCGTCCTTCCTGCTCAGACTGTGGGGAGGGATCCACTAGGTCATCTGGCCAACTGTCAAGCCGGTCATTTTCCACAGGAGAAAGGCCGTTCACCTGCTCAGACATTGGGAATGGATTCACTCGGTCACCTCAATTGAAGTTACATCAGCAAATTCACGCTGGGCAAGAACGTTCACCTGTTCTTTGTGAGAGAGGAGATTCAGTCGGTTATCCCACCTGTGGACACAACAGTCAGTTTCCATTGGGCAGAGGCAGGTCATCTGCTGAATTTGTGGGGAGGGATTTACTCGGTCATCTCACATAATGGCTCTCCAGAGAGTTCACTCTGGAGAGCAGCCGTTCACCTGCTCGGACTGTGGGAAGGGATTCACTAAATTAACTCCCCTACTGAGACATCAGTCAACTCACGCTGGCGAGCGGCCATTCACCTGCTTAGACTGTGGGAAAGGATTCACTCGGTCATCCAGCCTACTGAGTCATCAGCGAGTTCACACTGGGGAGAAGCCGTTCATCTGCTCAGTCTGTGGGAAGGGATTCACTCACTTATCCACCCTACTGAGTCATCAGCGAGTTCACACTGGGGAGAAGCCATTCACCTGCTCGGACTGCGGGAAAAGATTCACTCAGTCATCCAACCTACAGAGTCATCAGCGAGTTCACACTGGGGAGAAGCCGTTCACCTGCTCAGAATGTGGAAAGGGATTCAGACAGATATCTCACCTACTGAGTCATCAGCTAGTTCACACTGGGGAGAAGCCGTTCACCTGCTCAGAATGTGGGAAGGGATTCACTCACTCATCCCATCTTCAGGGACACCGGCGAGTTCACACTGGGGAGAGGCCATTCACCTGCTCGGACTGTGGGAAGGGATTCACACAGTCATCTAGCCTTCAGAGTCATCTGCGAATTCACACTGGGGAAAGGCCGTTCACCTGCTCAGAATGTGGGAAGGGATTCACTCACTCATCCCATCTACAGAGACACCAGCGAGTTCACACTGGAGAGAGGCCATTCACCTGCTCGGACTGTGGGAAGGGATTCACACAGTCATCTAGCCTTCAGAGTCATCTGCGAGTTCACACTGGACAGAGGCCGTTCGCCTGCTCAGAATGTGGGAAGCGATTCACTCGTTCATCCTACCTACTGAGTCATCAGCGAGTTCACACTGAGGAGAGGCCATTCACCTGTTCCGAATGTGGGAAGGGATTCACTCAGTCATCCCACCTACAGAGTCATCAGCGAGTTCACACTGGGGATAAGCCGTTCACCTGCTCAGAATGTGGGAAGAGATTCACTCATTCATCCGACCTACTGAGTCATCAGCGAGTTCACACTGGGGAGAGGCCATTCACCTGCTCGGACTGCGGGAGGAGATTCGCTCAGTCATCCAACCTACAGAGTCATCAGCGAGTTCACACTGGGGAGAAGCCGTTCACCTGCTCAGAATGTGGGAAGAGATTCACTCGTTCATCCGACCTACTGAGTCATCAGCGAGTTCACACTGGGGAGAGGCCGTTCACCTGCTCAGAATGTGGGAAGAGATTCACTCGTTCATCCTACCTACTGAGTCATCAGCGAGTTCACACTGGGGATAAGCCGTTCACCTGCTCAGTCTGTGGGAAGAGATTCACTCAGTCATCCCACCTACAGAGTCATCAGCGAGTTCACACTGGGGATAAGCCGTTCACCTGCTCCGTCTGTGGGAAGAGATTCACTCTGTCATCCAACTTACTGGTACATCATCGAGCTCACAGTGGTGAGAAGCCGTTCACCTGCTCAGAATGTGGGCAGAGATTCACTCTGTCATGCAACCTACAGACTCACCAGCGAGTTCACACTGGGGAAAGGCCGTTCACCTGCTCAGTCTGTGGGAAGGGATTCACTCGGTTATCCCACCTACAGAGTCATCAGCGAGTTCACACTGGGGAGAAGCCGTTCATCTGCTCGGTCTGTGGGAAGGGATTTACTCACTCATCCACCCGACTGAGTCATCAGCGAGTTCATACTGGGGAGAAGCCGTTCATCTGCTCCGTCTGTGGAAAGAGATTCACTAAGTCATCCAACTTACTGGTTCATCATCGAGCTCACACTGATGAGAAGCCATTCAACTGCTCAGAATGTGGGAAGGGGTTCACTCAGTCATCCAGCCTTCAGAGTCATCTGCGAGTTCACACTGGAGAGAAGCCGTTCAGCTGCTAAGAATGTGGGAAAGGATTCATTCAGTCATCCCAACTACTGGCACACCAGTCAGTTCACACTAGGGAGTGGTCGTTGTTATGAATCCTTAGGTTTCGTTTGCTGTGGACTGTTATTTTATAAGAGAGAGAGAGAGAGTCTGACTTGCAACTTGTTTAAGTCGTTCGCAGCTTGTTTAGTATTAACCGAGGACACAGACACTCAGAGTCAGGCAGAAACGAAGGAGGGGAAATGGAACAGTCGACAGAAAGGAACTAGTAGCCAAGGGTCACTATTTGTGACTTTCCTATGCCCACAAGGGTGGGTTAATTATCGATTCGGCATAAAGTACATCGAATGTGTGGTGGTCATCTGGTTTGATCCATGAGAGTGGATCTGATTTGGGGTATCCTGTGAAGACCACTGATGCGTTACCCCTTGTCTGGGTGTGGCGTGGTAATACACTTGAAGACAATACGCCTTGTGAGAAGTCACTTTCGGTAATCATTTGTATGTGGATTTGGAACGACGGATAAAATCTACAGCGACTGTTCTCTCGTTTTACCACCGTGGAACCTATGGAATTCGACATAATTGCCTTCTCTCGACATTTAACCTGGATTACAAATATCTCTTTCATCACCTATTCCATGAATGAACTGAACTTTCATACATTACCAAGCCCCGATTCCCCTAATCTCAATAGTTTGGGAGTTAAATTTATACACACATATACACAGTACCCTGTTAACTTTTGTTTATCTTGCTCAAGTTTCTATATAATAAGTAGATACTAATAAAGACAGTGGTTTTTACATAAAAACCAGACTCCAGTGTGAACTCTATTGCCGCTTGTTTGTTTCTAAAGTGATATGGTTCGTAATAAAATTGGGGCCTGCATCCGAAATATGTACTCATTTGGGGCGTATTGATTGATTTATTATCGACTTCATTGGGGAAATCCCATTTGATTTATTTGTGTGTGGAAAATCAGCAGCGGATTCTGATAGGATTGTGGAAGCGCCAACCTCTGAGGCATTAGATGACGCCAGAAGTATTGAGTTGTTGAGTATTGCTAGAAGGTTAAAACTTGCTAAGGTGAAATTGACAAAGAGGAGGGCACAGTTGCAGAGGATAACAGCTGAACATTATATATCTGAGGGTGTGTTTAAAGTGGAGGAGTTGGAGGTGTTTCCTGAAAGTAAACCTCGTGAGCTTTAGCTCCCGTAGAAGTTAGAAAATCTAAAGATTTAAGCTACGGTAAGGTAGAGGCAATTTGAGGCCAGAGAGGCAGAAAAACAGAGCGAGGAAGCAGAAAGACAGAGGCTGCTCGAGCTGGAAAGGATAGAAAGATTGCAGGAAAGGTATTCTGGTGATAAGTTTGAGGCCAGTCGGAAAGTTAAATTGGTACCTGCGTTTGACGAGGCCGAGGTTGATAAATACTTTCAGCGTTTTGAGAAGGTTGCTCAGAGTTTAAAGTGGCCAAACGAGGGTTGGCCTATTCTCATTTCATTCATTTTTCAATCTTTTTATTGATTTTCCAATAAAAAATACAAATCAGTGGAGGTTTTAGCAAACAGATAATACGAAAGACGTATAAACGGCAAATAAGTATATATTGAGAAAATCAGATAAGTAGTTTTTTTACTGTGTCATGTAACACCATTGTCCTGAAAAACGTTGTCTCATTTTTACTATGTACTGTGCCAGCAGTTATGGTCGAAATGACAATATTAGTGATTAGACTTGACTTGAAGTAGAATGTTATGCTGTTATAAATATAATCAAGAAACCACAACTCCTCTTAACAAATCAAAAAATAAAATGGCCTATTCTCTTACAAAGTGTAATTAAGGGGAAGGCTCAGCAAGCCTATTCTGCTTTGACAGTTGATGAAGTAGCTGATTATGACATCGTGAAACAGGCTGTGCTCAAAGCTTACGAGTTGGTTCCAGAAGCATACAGGCAGAAGTTTAGAAATTTGAGGAAATCTATCAACCAGACTTTTATGGAATTTGCTTATGAGAAGTTTATGTGTATTACCCACTGGTGCACATGTAAAAATGTGAATGATGATTTTAACAGCTTGAAAGAGTTGGCTTTAATTGAAGAATTCAAAAGTTGCATCCTTGATGACATAAAGACGTATTTAGATGAAAAGGATGCTGCCACTTTGCAGGAGTCAGCTAGATTAGCAGATGAGTTTGCTTTAACTCATAAGGTTAAGTTTATCCCAAATAAGAGTTTCCAAAAGAGTAGCAGGGATAACCAGGGTAATCCAGAAATTAAAGCTGGGACTAGTGACAAAAGTAAAGATGAAGGGAAACAGTTGAAGGAGAAATATTCTGGTCTTACTTGTTACTATTCTAAGAAAGCTGCTCATATGATGGTTAATTGTTCCGTCCTGAAGAAGAAAAAGGAATAGGAGGCAGTCCCAAATGCCCGTGGTCAGTATGTTGAAGCACCTATAAACCCACAGGGTTCTGTACATTCTGTTTCAGGCTCAGTTAAGGTCTGAGAGGTCTGACCGAGTTAAGAAGGGATTCGATCATTTTATGTCAGATGGGTTTGTATTAGTAAAGGAAGGGTCAACCCTGGTACCAGTGAAAATTCTTCGAGATACTGAGGCTTCACAGTATCGTTTGGGTGGATGCTGCTTGATGTGTCCCCTGTTACAAATCAGTACCCCGAAATAGCAGACAGTACACAATATGTGATTAAACGATTGAGCTTTATAATTCTTACTTTGACCATAGCATTAGTAAAGAAAAATTTTTTTAAAAAAGAAAAAGGGCCCACTCTCTCCATTTGAATCTTCTCATCTCGTCCCGGCAAAAGACCGCAGTAATATCTCTTCCAGACTCAAAAGAAAGAATACTTCTGTCATTGGATAGCCCCGCACGCCAAAACCCTGTTATCTCTGGTCGTAACCTAAACATTGCTGCTACAGAGAAACCATTACCTCAGCAGTGAAACATTACAGAGAGGCCGTTACATGAGCAGTGAATCCTGTGACACACTGCCGGGTTCACACTGGAGTTAAAGCTTCAGTAAGCTGCGTGCTGGATATTTGTCCATCACCATTGCTGAATGCACTTTCGAGAGTGTCTGTCGGTGCTGAACTCTGCAATTATTGCTGCTGCTCACCACACTCGGTTCTGCACCCTGGTCACTGGGCATGGGAGGAGTTTCTTCTGCTGCACATTCATCTTTAATGAGACTGGAGTTTAATATTCTGGATCTGTGACAAATAAGTCAGTTTGTTTCAAACTCTGGATTTGGTACTTAGTGAATTTATAACACAGCTATTATACTCAGGCCTGCTGGACCCGGCTAGTGATTCTGTTCCACGACAGTCCTTATAAATCCTCCCCTGTTGTTCATCTGTCACTCTCCCTGTGGTGACGGGTTCCAGTCACCATTCCGTGGGTGAAATTCCCTTGAATTTGCTGCAGACTGAACAAGTCGAGCTGACTGCAGTTCTGTCTGAGATATTGCTCGCCCCTCAAATCTCCGGGCCGAGTAAGAATGACATAGTGAGTTAACCTCCTTATTCAGGGCTCATTTGCACATTCTGGGTCATTTTCTCTGCTTCTGAAAGGTTGCCAGTGAACACCACTGTCCTAAAGACTGAAATCGGAATGGGAACCCTCAGTTTGGATGTTCAACAGAGCAGGGTCAGAAACCAGAGGCGGGTCCGCACAGGGCAGAGTTTGAGGCTCTGGACGATGGTCGGGGTAAGAATGTGATGAGGAGAAGGGAATCATTAGCAGGGCGTGGCAACGAATGACAGAATAGCAACATTTGGAAGCAGATGGACAGAGAAAATCTTTTGTTTGTCTGACTGATGACAGAAACAATGCCTGTGGTGAGGTGCCCCATTGTCTGGAAGCACATGTGTGTGTAGAGAATGGTGATATCTATTGAGGGAGTTGTTCCTGCTTGGTAATCCTATAATATTATATCCGTGTGGATATTTTAGATTATCCTATCTGTAATAATGTATTGATTGTCATATAAAATATGAGATTTTGTCCCTAACTGGATCAGGCTTGAATTTATGTTGCCATACTGAAGTTATAGTGGTCATTTATAAGTTGGTGTTTTAAAGCAAGATTGTGGTGAATGATATTTGCCACTTAATTGTAACTGCATAAGTAATCAGATTGAATTAAACTGCTGCAGGATCCTGGAATATGTTGGACTGCGGCTGGTTTCTCTTGGCATTTTCTGCATTGATTGCCTTTTTTTTTAACCGTATTTCTTTTATTTTCTTTTTGTTAACCAGCTTGTCCTGTATTTCCGCATGAACCCCTCTGTTTCTGGGAAAAGGTCTCCAACACCCAGTCAGGTGCTCGATGCTTCCTTGTCAATATCTAGTCTGCCCAGATCGTTGGGATGTCTCGCATGGAGGGTCATACTCATTCCACTGGTTAATGTTTTCTTCCAGAGTGATGATTTATTTTTCTGAGTTGGCCTCTCATTTAAGTTTTCTGGTCTGTATTTCTATTCACGATTGCATATACACACATGGAGTGCTGAATCCTGTTCATTTTTGATGAAAATATATACTTCGAAGTTTCACCTGCCTGTTGTGTGATTGTTTCTCATGTGTGTTATTCCTCTTCCTCCTTCTGTCCGAGGTAGTGTTAATCTAAGCGGGTCTGACTGAAAATAGACTTTTCTAAAGTTGTCATTTCAGTTCTTATTTATCTTTGTGAATTTTACTGAATGAAATAGAACCAAGATATTTCCATTAAGAAAGTCAATATCGATATTGCTGAAAGTGTTTATTGCCTTTGTTGTATTTGTTAACTATTGAGCTCTGTTTGGCAGGTTACTTTTTCGGCCTTGAAATAAATTTTCTCAAAGCTTTTCCCTACGTCGCACTACTTTCTATTTTCATTGCTTGTTGATTTTTTTTGAAACGTGAGTATCAGGAGTCCCAAAGAAGGGTCTTAGCCCTAAATGTTGATTCCCATCCATAGATGCTGCCTGACATGCTGAGCTCCTCCAGCGCTTTGTGTGTAGTTCTCTAGATTCCTAGCATCTTCATCCTGTTTCCCAAATACTTATGTGTTTCTTGAAATAACAAGCCGGTTGAAGGCTGTGTGGCTCTGTTGTTAAAATGTTAAATAAAATCAGTGGAAAGTGTAGAAGGTTTAGAAGGTGTAGAATCTTTGTGGGTAGAATTAAGGAACAACAAATGTGAAGAAAAAATCCCTGATGGGAATTGTATAGAGATCCTCAAACAGGATGTGGTATGTGGTCCACAAATTAAAATGGGAGATAGAAAATGCGTGCCAAAAGGGCAATGTTACAATAGTCATGGGGAATTATCATGCAGGTGATTAGGAAAATTAGGATGGTGTTGGTCTCAAGAGGAGAAATTCCTAGAATGCCAACAAGATGCTTTTTCAGAGCTGCTCGTGGTTGAGCCCAGTTGGCGATCATATATTCTGTATTGGGTGTTGTAATGATCGGGAATTAATTAGGTCACTTGAGTTAAAGGAACTCTTATGTGCCAGTGATCTTAATATGATCAAATTCACCCTGACATTAGAGAAGGTGACATTGATGTTACCCTGACATTAAAGTCAGATGTGGAATTTGAGAGCAAGAGAGAAGAATTGGTCAAAATTGATTTGAAAAGAACACGGGAAGGGATGAAAACAGAGCAGCAATGCCTGGAATTTCTGGAAGAAATTAGGAAGGCACACGATATATACATCACAAAGAGGAAGTAGTATTCTAAAGGTGACAAAGCTGTGGCTGAAAAGAGAAATCAAAGACAATATAAAAAACAAAGAGAGGGCATAGAGCAAGAATTACTCGGATGTTAGAGAATTGGGAAGCTTTTAAAAACCAAAAGAAAGCAACTAAAATAATTAAGAAGGAAAAGATGGAATACATAGGTGAACTAGGCAGTAATATTCAAGAGGATGCCAAAGTTTTCTTCAGGTACATGTACTGTAAAAAACAGTCCGAAGTGGATATGAAACCACTGGAAAATAATGCTGGAGAGGTAGTAATGGGGTGGAGGGTCAAAGGGATGGCAGATGAAATGAATAAGTATTGTACATCACTCTTATCCGTGGAAGACCCTGACAGGAATATGGAAGCCTCAGATGTCAGTGGTCAGAATGTGTGAAGTTACGTTACACGGGAGAAGGTTCTTGGGAAACACAAAGGTCTGAAGGTAAATAGGTCACCTCGAACAGATGGGGTACCCCCCAGAGATCTGGAAGAGATGTCGAGACATTAGCAATGAGCTTTCAAGAATCGTTAAGAAAATTATATCATAAGTAGTTTTTTTTTCCTTGTTCACTCCCACTCTCCCAGTTTCACCTATCACCGACCACTTCTTCCATCCCTTTCACCCCAACACTTCTCCTTCTGACGTCTCATCTCTTTTTTTTCCCAGTCCTAATGAAGTGTCTCACGCTGAAACGTCGACTGTTTACTATTTCCCATTTATGCTGCCTGGCCTCCTAGTTTCCTCCAGCAATTTGTGTTTGTGTTGCTTGGATTTCCAGCATCCTCAGATTTTCTCCTGTTTTTGATTAAAAAAAAAACAAAAGCGGGGTCACGTAATGTTGCCATAACACAGTTGGAAGTCAGAGGATTGGAAAGCTTTCACATAACCAACAGGAGACAACCAAAAATAGAACACAGGAGAGACAAGATGAAAAATTAAGGTAAGTGAGCGAATAATATCAAGTATCAAGAGCTGTTCATATATATAAATAGTAAAAGAGAGGCGAGTTCATATTGTACGCTGCAAGATGATGCTGGCGAGTTAGTAATAGAGCAAAGAAATCGCGGCCGAATGTAACAAGTATTTTGTGTCAGTCTTCACTGTATAAGACCATAAGACATAGGAATAGGCCATTCAGCCCATCCAGTCTACTCCGCCGTTCTATCATGGATGATCCCGGTTCTCTCTCAAACCCACGCACTTGCCTCCTCGGCATATCCTATAATGCCCTGACTGATCAGCAAACTTTTAACTTCTGTCTTAAATGTATCCACCGACGTGCCCCCCACAGCCGTCTGTGTCAAATAATTCCACAGATTCACTGCTCTCTGACTAAATAAAATCCTCCTTAACTACTCTAAAAGATCGCTCCTCAGTTTTGAGGCTGTGTCCTCTGTTATGTCTATCACCACCATACGAAAAGATCTTCTGGAAATTTTTGAAGAAGTTTCACGCAGGGTAGATTCAGGAGAATCGTTGGATGTTGTGTTCTTGGATTTTCAGAAGGCCTTTGAGAAGGTGCCACTCATGAGGCTGTTTAACCAGTTAATATTCAATGGCATGAGACCATATTATGTCGGAGTAGAATTAAACCATTTGTTACATCGAGTCTGCTTCGCCATTCCTTCATGGCTGATCCAATTTTCCTTTTAGCTCCAGACTTCTGTCTTCCACCCGCATCCACTCATGTCCTGAACAATCAGGAATCTGTCACACTGTGCATTAAATATACAGAAACATTTGGACTCCACAGATGACCGTAGTAAAGAACTCCACTGATTCACCACTCTCTGGCTGAAGGAATTCTTCCTCAATTCCTTCCTAAAAGGATTTCCTTCCGTAAAATCCTCTCCACATCCACTTTATCAAGGCCTTTCACTATTCGATAGTTTTCAATGAGGCCACTCCTAATTTTTCTGAATTTCAGAAAATAGAAATCAAAAGCGATCAAGCATTCTTCAGATGGCACGCCATCCAATCCTGGAATCAGTGTCGTGAAACTGATTTGAACCATCTCTCCAGTCAAACACATCTATGATTAGGGGCCGAAAACAGCTCAGAACACTCCAGGTGAGGCCACACCAGTTCTTTATAAAGTTTCAGCATTATCTTCTTGCTTTCATATTCTGGTTCTCTTGAAATCCACGCTCACATTGCACGCCTTCTTCACCGCAGACTCAACCTGCAAATTTCCCTTTATGGACTGTCACACAGGACCTCCCAGGGCTCTTTGCGGCTGAGTTTCTGTTTGTATTTTCTCTCCATATGGAAAAGAATCAATGCTTTCATTTCTTCTACGAATTTGCATGACCAGAGACGGTAGAACCTTCCATCTGCCATTTCTTTACCCATTCTCCTCATCTATGTCGGGGTGTCTGTAACGTCTCTAATTACACAAAGCTCCCTGCCCATCCACCTGTTTTCATATCGCCTGCAAACATTGCAAAAAAAAATGATGCATTCCATCATTGAAATCATTGACATGAAACGTAAGAAGAATCGGTCCCAATATGGAGCCCTGTGGAACCCCACTCCTCACCGGTAATCATCATTTCGATTATTTGAAAGTTTACCCAGGTTCATGGAAACTTAGTCCGCTGTGTACATTCACGTGCTGATTTAGCTCAGACAATAAAGGTACTTGTCAATAAATAAACTCCTTATGTACTTAACTGATCATTATTGCTGATGGGAAATCCTTGTAACGCATGTCTCAATTGTGAAAGCTACATCTGACATCATCTAAAGGTCAACACATGGTAGGATTAAACAATGAGGCCTACACAGCAATACTGATGTCAATCTCCAGAACTCCATGATAATTTACACAAATAGAATGGTTTGAAAGTTCGCACAAATTGAGAAATAGGTGTGTCAGGTATGCTCGTGCCTCAGGGTTTAGCAGTCGGAGCTGAGAGCAAAAGGAAATAAAAACATGCACCAGCAATAATACCATTGATAATAATTTACCTGTTTAAAACAGGATATAAAATTGCAGCATCATGCATCCCACAGCTATTCACCACTCACTAAGGTAATCGCAATATAATTACAGAAGAGCAGAAAGTATGCCGTGAGTTTGTGAAAATATGTAAAGATAACTGATAATAGATTCTGTAATTCTAAATCAAGCCCGAATGAATATCTGAGAGCTTTCATGTTGTTATGTTGACTCCTAAAAATCATTCAATTCCGCCCCATACTAGAGAAACATGTAATTTGGACTGGACAACCACAGAACATTAAACACAATGAAAGGTGCAATAGAGCGAGTAGAGCAGAAAGCTACGATACACTCGATGGATTGAAATGAAACAGATAAACACCTGAGATATCAAAATGCAAACGAATTGGATCATAGTGTGATAAATGGAAATAAATCACTTTACTGCTTAAGAAAATGCGCCAGGAGGAGCTCAATTGTGAAAATATTACAAAAGCAACACACAGTTCGGCCGCAAATACGTTGTATTTGTTTTTCGAAACAGATCTGGAAAATTGATAAAGAAAAATAAGAACTGAAATGAAAATTTTAGAAAACCCTATATACACACGAGCGCACTTACCTCGGACAGAGGCGAATGAGGGATAACAGACGTAATAAGTTTACGCACTAGTCAGATGAAACTTCGAAAGATAACTTTTCATCAAAAAGACAGGATTTAGCAATCAACGCGAGCATTAATCAACATTAAACTTCAATGAAAGTACAAGCTAGAAAAAAATAACAAAAGTATCACTTCGGAAGAAAGAGTTAACCAATGGAAGAACATGACCCTCTGTGGAGGACATCCCCACGATCTGAACAGAGTCGATGTCGACAAGGAAGCGTCGAAGATTTGGCTCAGAGTTGGAGTCCTTTTCCCAGGAACGGTGCAACACAAGGTGGTGAACTCTGAACCAATATAAAATACAGAAGAACGACAAATTCAAGCCGACAATGTCACGAGAAAGCAGAAACAATCGATCGCAGCACAGGATCCTGCAGCAGATTAACTCAGTTTGATTACTGATACAGGTGAAATCATGTGGCAAGCGTCATTCACCAAGTTCTTGCTTTAAAATGCTAACTCCTAAAAGGCAGCGTACGTTACTACAAATAGAACTTGATCCAACAACAACTTATAGCCATTCCAGGCACACACAACTTTTGTAAATCAAAATAAAAAACACCGGCAATGTGCTGACTTAAAAGAGAAAATTGAAACGCTATTGAATCTGATCGGGGTTTAAGACCATAAGACGAAACTGCAGGGTGAATTCTATCATGTTATGATCACTTATCCCGAAGGGTTCCTTTACCTTAAGTTCTACAATCAACTTCCGTTCATTGCACAACACCGAATCGAGAACAGCTGATCCCGCAGTGGGCTCAACCAGAGCTGGTCGAAAAGCCATCTTGGAGGCATTCCAGAAGTTTCCTCTGTTTGGATCTGGCACCAACCTCATTTTCCCAATCTACCTTTATATTGAAATCGCTCATGATGATCGGAACATTGCCCACTTGGCATGTATTTTCCATTCCAGAAATCCCCCCAGTTTGGATCTGGCTCCAACCTCATTTTCCCAATCTACCTGTATATTGAAATCGCTCATGATGATCGGAACATTGCCCGCTTGACATGTATTTTCCATTCCAGAAGTTCCCCCTGTTTGGATCTGGCACCAACCTCATTTTCCCAATCTACCTGTGTATTGAAATCGCTCATGATGATCGGAACATTGCCCGCTTGGCATATATTTTCTACCCCCCGTTGTAATTTGCAAACCACATCTTTACTCTGGTTTGGAGGTCTGTATATAACTCCCATCAGGGTCTGTTCTTTATTTTCGCAGTTTGTTAATTCCACCCACAATGATTCAGCACCTTTCAACACCATGTCACCTATTTTTTTATGATTTGATTTCATTTTGTTTTTACTAACAGAGCGAAACCAACCCCTCGACCTATCTGCCTGTCCTCCAAATACAGTATTAATCTTGGGAAGTTAAGCTCCCAGTTAAAATCTTCTCTCAGCCATTGTTCAGTGATGCCCGCAACTCCTTACTCGCCAATCTGTAGCTGTGGTACAAGTTCCTCTCCCTTATTCCATATACTGTCCGCTTTCAAGTATAACACCTTTAGTCCTACATTCACCCTTTTCGTTTTTCTCCACCTTCTGCAATGCAACATC
Source organism: Hemitrygon akajei (assembly GCF_048418815.1). NCBI lineage: Eukaryota > Metazoa > Chordata > Chondrichthyes > Myliobatiformes > Dasyatidae > Hemitrygon > Hemitrygon akajei. The sequence continues at coordinate 2,354,437 of NW_027331963.1, forward strand.
CTGTTGTCTGCAATTTTTCCCCATGATCATCCTCTCTTTGTTAAGAAGTCTCTCTACCCACTGGCTCTGTAAACCGACCAGTTCATCATCTGCACGGTCAATTCGTTTCCAATCCTCCACCAGATTAGCTTAGACCCTCCCGAACAGACATTGTCTAGTATACATTGTCCAATAGTAATATTCACCACTGGTCTCATCCCAATGACTCCATGCATTAGTATAAAACAATTAGACTTACACAGCAATAGACATGTAAATCTCGAGAAAGCCACAATACTAAACAACTCCAGAATAAGTGTCCTCGGCTCTGCACATACAGCAAGTTGTACCAGCTTGAGCTGAAAAAAAAAACGAAATAAAAATCAGAATGAAAGAGTTCATTATGCTTGAGATTGACGGGGTTGGTAATGCTGATTAACTCCCAGTACATAAAAATTCTCTCAATGGTGTGTTTCTCAAACAACCTCTGGTTTATCTACCCCGTCTGAACAAGCCCAGCTCCTGACCTTCACATGAGGTTTAACTACTAAGCACGGCGGAACCATTTCTATTGACAGGATGAGGAGCAAAGGCGGCTCACCATGGCTTCGGACGGATGGGGCTTGTCAGCCGGGGTTGGCACACATCACGTAGATGGAAAATTCTGTTCTCAAACCTACGACAAAACCCAGTCCTGGGTACAGCCTCGGTAGCAAACTACGAGGAAAAGTCCGGAGCAACAACTCCACGGCAAAAGCGTGCTCTGTGTATTCTGTTGTAATGGCTTTCATATTGTCTTGCATATCAGGGAGACAACTCGGTCGTATCAACCACGGTCGACACTGGCCAATGGAGGGGGTCAATAATAATGCAAAACAGTAAATAAATAAATAAACAAGCAAATAAATGAATGAATAAATAAATAAATACATACATACATACGTAGACAGACAGATAAATAGATAGATAGATAGATAGATAGATAGATAGATAGATAGATAGATAGATAGATAGATAGATAGATAGATAGATAAATAGATAGATAGATAGATAGATAGATAGATAGATAGATAGATAGATAGATAGATAGATAGATAGATAGATAGATAGATAGATAGATAAATATAGGTAAATAGAGAGTTAGACAGACAGAAAAATTGATAACTTGATAGATGAATACATCACATCAATATTACGAGAGCATGACTTTCAGAGTCATTGAAAGTGTGACCATGGTTGTGGAATCTGTTCAGTTTTGCGATGAGTGAAGTAATCCGCGTTGTTTCAGGTGTCTGATGGTCGGAGTGAAGAACTGTTCCTAAACCTGGTCTTGCGTCTCTTTCCGATGGCAGCCGAGATAAAAGAGAATCACCTGGAAGGTGGGCGCTCTTGTTTATGCCTTCTGATTCATTGTAACGTCACAGGTTGTAGATGTGTCGCTAGTTTCCTGTGTTTTCACCTGTCGGGTGTGTGGGCCTTTTCCTGTGATGGGATGGGAATGCATCCACTACCTTGTGCAGGTGTTTCCGTTCTGTGGCATTGGTGTTCCCATACCGGGCCGCCATGCAACCGGATCAATACTGCACTCCGTGCTGAGATTTATAGAGCACTCCAAGCCCAGATTAGCAAACCAATGGCAAACTCAAAATAAAGTTTCAACATGCTTTCATTCTCACAATCTGCCGGCGTGTTGGTTCCACCGCATTTGGGTCTCCCGAGGTCTGACACGGGTCAGGTGTCTGAGAACTGGATGGTTGCTAATGTATTCTGTTACTTAAGAAAGATTCTGGGTCTCAGTCCCTGAGCACGACGTCAGAAGTGGGCACATTATTAGCAGATATTCTAAGGGTTCGAATATGTAAATATTTGGAGAGACAGGGCCTGATTAGGTCTGTGCGTGTTACCTTGTGCCTCACCAATCTTACAAAGTTTTTTGCGGAGGTTACAAGGAAAGTTGATGAAGGAATTTCAGTGGCTCATGTCCGCCTGGACTTTAGAAAAAGCCTTTGTCAATGTCGGGCCTGAGAGGTTGGTCCGGAGTGTTCCGTGTTTTGTCACTGTGAATGCGGTAGTAAATTGGATGCAACATTGGCTGACAGCAAGGGTTCATTTCCTTGTATCCACGGACCCCTCGGTTAATCGTAGGGCTCCATGCAATAAAAATATTGGAAACCCTGTCCTAGAGGCAGAATCCAGAGGGTGGTAGTAGGTAATGGCCTCTCTAACTGGAGGCCTGTAGTTACTGGTGTACCGCAGGTGTTGCACTGGGTCCATTGTTGTGTGTTCTATAGATTAACGATCTGACTGACAGTCTGATAAATTCACACTGCAGATTTGCGAATGACACCGATACTGGATGAGTGGTAGACAGCGAGAATGGCTGATGGTCTTGAATACAGGTAAGTGTGTGGTGTATCACTTTGGGAGGACGGCTTACACTGTAAAAGGGAGGGCATTGAGTACTGCAGTATAAAAGAGGGACCTGGGAAGACTAATCCACAATCCCTCGAAGGTGGCGTCGCAGGCAGATAGGGTTGTAAAGAGAACTATAGGCACATCGGCCTTCAGACATCGAAGCAGCGATTTCAGGGGTTGTGATGCTATGCGGAAGCTGTATAAGACGTTGGTAATGCCTAATATCGGGTATTGTATGTGTTCTGGTCACCAACCTACATGAACGATATCAATAATCTTGACGGAGTGCATAGAAAAATTAGAAGGATGATGCCGGGACATGAGGAGGGGAGTTGGAGGGAAGGATTGAGTAGGTTAGGAAGAGGTTCGTATTCCTCCAAGCGTCGGAGTGAGAGGTAAGGTTTTTAAGAGATGTTCCAATTTATGAAGGGTATAGATAGCGTAAATACAAGCAGGCATTTTCCACTGAGGTTTGACTAGAGTAGTGAGGGACCGGTGAAAGGGGAAATATATCCGGGCAATATGCGGCGGGACATCTTCTTGAGGCAGCGAGAGTGTGGAACGGGCTTCCAACGGAAATGGCGGATGCAGGACCGATTTCAACATTGAAGAGGAAATTGGATCCGACATGAATGGGAGGGATATGGACGGCATGGTCCAGGTGCAGTGTCCACGGGACTAGGGAGAGGATCAGTTCGGCGCTGGCGGATGAGCAGAAGAGCCTGTTTCAGTGCCGTACTGCTCGATGACTCTGTGACCAAATGCCACTGGGGTATGTTCTCCAGCGGGGTAAGGGTACTCCCGTCAGGGTGGGTGTGGCGAGGCATCAATATGGGACCACTGACCATTTCTCTCATAGTCTGCTGTAGGCAGAAATAATTACCGCACTTTTGTGCAATTCTAGTCAGTCTTAAGCAATGATTTGGCAAAACAACATATTATATTCCAAAAAGCAACTTGGATTTAACCTCTTGATCTGGCCTTGAGTAAGCTCAGAAACTCCGGTGACTGAATCTATGAGCGACCGGCACGATGGTGAAAGAACTCCATGCAATAAAAACAATGGGAACCCCTGTCTTCGACGCCGAATCCAGAGAGTGGTGGGAGACGGTGGCCTCTCTAACTGGTTCTGTAGTTACTGGTGTACCGCAGGTGTTGCACTGGGTCCATTGTTGTGTGTCATATGTATGAGTGATCTGACTCATGAGATGATAAACTGAATCTGCAGATTTGAAAATGACACAAATATTGGATGAGCAGTAAACAGCAAGAGCAGCTAATGGTCTTGAATACAGGTAAATGTGTGGTGTATCAGTTTGGGGGGGGGGGTGGAGAGACAAACCGTGGTAGGACTTACGCAGTAAAAAGTAAGGCATTGAGTAGTGTGGTATAACAGAGAGACCTGGGAAGACCGATTCATAATTCCCTGAAAGTGGCTTCACAGGCAGATAGGGTCATAAAGAGAACTACTGACACATTTGATTTCAAACATCAAAGTAATGTGTACAGGAGCTGTGATGCTATGTTGAAGTTGTATAAGGCGTTGGCAATGTCCTATATCGAGTATTGAATGTCTGTTCTAGACACGTACTCGCATGGACGACATCAATGCACATAGAGAAGTTAGAAGGATGATGCCGGGACTGGAGGGCCGGAGTTAGAGCTAAAGATTAAGTGGGTTAGGAACAGTTTCGGGTTCCCTCAAGCGTTGGAGGAAGAGGGAACGTTTTGGAAGAGAAGTTCCAGTTTATGAAGTGTATGGATAGCGTAAACATAAGCAGGCGTATTTCACTGAGGTTTGACGAGAGTAGTGAGCGACCGGTGAAAGGTGAAATATATCCGGGCAATATGCGGCGAGACATCTTCTTGAGGCAGCGAGAGTGTGGAACGGGCTTCCAACGGAAATGGCGGATGCAGGACCGATTTCAACATTGAAGAGGAAATTGGATCCGACATGAATGGACGGCATGGCCCAGGTGCAATGTCCACGGGACTAGGGAGAGGGTCAGTTCCGCACTGGCGGATGAGCAGAGCAGCCCGTTTCAGTGCCGGACTTCTCCATGATTCTGTGCTTTGTGACTCGGTTACCGAATACAACTTCGGGATGTTCCCCAGCGGGGTAAGGGTACTTCCATCAGTCTGGGTGTGGCGTGGCATCAGTATGGGACACTAACCATTTCTCTCATAGTCTGCTGTAGGCAGAAATAATTACCGCATTTTTGTGCAACTCTAGTCAGTGAATTAAGCAATGAATGGGCAAAACAACATTTTATTCCACAAAGCTACTTGGAATTAACTTTTGAATTCGGCGGCTCCTGACTTGGCCTTGAACAAGCTGAGAAACTCCTGTAAAAGAATCTGTGAGGAACCTGCACGATGCTGGAGGAACTTGTCATGTGGGCAGTGTCAGTGGAGGAATATGGACAGATGACCTTCTGGGTGCAGGCACCTTATCTTCGCTTTCATAGAATCCATAGAGTACCTGTCCTCGAGGAGGAGAGCGCTGCACACAATTAACCATTTCATTCTCATGCACATACAAAGGGGTTCGACAGTTAGTGCCAGAAGGCTCCCTGATATACCATTAATCCCCTTTCCCTGGCACTCAGATAGAGAAACAGCTGTAATTCCAAACCACTGTACGGCCAAAATCTCAGTTATTGATGCTGGTTTCAGAATGTTGCTTTCTTTCGAAAGCGTCTCCCCGGATGTTGCTAATGTCCGGTGGCTGAATTGACGCAGAATATTATTCTCATGCACATAGAAAGGGGTTCGACAATTACTGCCAGAATCCTCCCTGATTTACCATCAATCCGCATTCTCCGGCACTCAGATATTTGCGCCGCTCTAATCTGAAGCCAGTGCACGCCCGGAAGCTCAGTTATTGATGCTGGTTGATAATGCTGCGTTCTTCCGAAAGCATCTCTCCTTGGACCGTCACTCTGTTCCTGATGTGCTGTAGCGGAAGTGACGCAACTGGCCTGTTTTAAATTATGTTTCACGAAATGTCAAAGAACCCCTGTCCCCTGCTTCTCCATATTTCTCTGTCTAAACACGAGAACAGCGTGTTTCAGGAACAGCTCTCTTTCTATATCCTGATACTTCGCTGTGCACGCGTATTTATGTTCCACTGCGCAGTTCATCTCTGTTTAGCACCTTAATATTTACTGTTTTCCCTGAATTAATTTCTTTCTGAAATCCAACTTCGAAAATCATCTGGTGCCTCTTTAATATGGTTATTGCTACTTATTTGCATTAAAACCGATGTTGATACAATATTTTCAGTTTTTCTCTGACTGGTACAGCAGCGGACAATGTCTGTAATGCTGGGGTCATTGGTTTGCATTTCGCGCCGCATACTCGTCAACGTCTGTGTTTGCGACTGACTCCGGTAACAGTGCAAACAATGAGGGTTTGCGCCAGAAATCATTCATGTTAATGTCCAGTAAAAAATAAATCCCCGCAAGCAAAGTGACAGTGAATCACATGAAAGGTGCGTCATCACGGCGAAGTGACAAGACAGAGACTCCACTCGCAATGTGAGAGTGGAATCAGCGCTGATGAGGTGGACTCACCCACAGGATTACAGACTACTGTCGTCACCAGCGATGCGCAGATAATGTCCTGTCATTACACGGAGTAGTTTGACAACATCGCATCTGGTGTTGCGATCCCAGCATCGGCCGTCTCTTGAGGCTTCATGACAGGTGTTGCGTTCAGTTCAATGAAATCAGGCGTGTTATTTCCCCACTGGCGTTACGGTTCGTTAGAGCAGAGATATTTTTGCTAACTAGCGGTAATTAGCACCAGTCACTGTACAAGTTGTTTTCATTATTGGTGACCGATTGCTCTATAAAAGTACGTCATTCTGAGCTTCAGCTACATTGAGGACGGAAACATCCAGACGCGGTGGACTCTCAACAACGTGTGATCCGTGACGAGTTTTACTCAGTAGGCGCAAAGGAAATTTGCTCTCTCGGCTTTGTTATAACTGTTTGAGTTCATTTACTGGCTATTTACAACTTTTATGAAATTTAGAAATTGGGAACATTCCAAACGGAACAGCCTTGGATTAACAATGTTTCTAGAGAGTGCTATTTGTTACACAGTCATTGTAACTGTCGGCATCCCGGGTAAGTACTTTTTGATTGTTTATACGGAAGCACAGACCTCATGCCGCCCTCAGTTACTGCTGATGTGATTTTAATCGGTGTTCATTAAAAATCCTAAAAATGTTGTTCCGTTCCTCTCAACCTCCTGCCTTGTTGTTGTTTTAACCTGGTTCATGCATGCTTGTCACTGGAACTGCTTTACCAATTTCTACTAAAAAAAAAAATTCTCTTCCCTCTTTCTGAAAGTAAACTCATCTATTCCACTTCTATTCCTCCAGACACTGTTCAATTAATGGCCGTTCTATTTTCTACTCTTCGACAATTCCCATTTTTTTTCCCTTCACCAAATTCTTATCTGCGTTCCTTGGTGTCAGCACCGTTCCCTCTAAGATGCGCGGGTGCGGAGCCTCACCATAATTGAGACTCCCCCGCGAACATGACATTTGTGGACAAGCAGCTGGAATTTCTTTTACACCATGTTAACATCATTTTGAAATTATGCTAAAAATCTTTCGAAATCTTTGGTAATATAATTATGAAATTCTCTGAAATTAACTGTATTAATGAATATAATAAATACATGTGCTAAACTCTAAAGGTACCACATTTACATTGAAAATTGTAAGTTCAGCGTACTTGTATTTACATTGCTTCATGTTACAACACTGTCAAAAATGGTCACAGTAAAAACAGAATGGAACTCAGTCGCTCACTGTTAAGAAACTACCAACGCCGTCCCGTCAGAACATTTTACATTTGCATACTTCCTGTCAATTGTGACTGCCCGACAGTGTTTACGTGTGTTGTGTGTTATGTTTTGTCATCGTTTGATTTGAATATTACAGATTTAAAAAAAAAAACATTACAAGTGCCGAGCACTTTTAAGACCGGGTAACAATGTTCTGCTCAGCGCAATGGTTTGTCCCCGGATCAGTAAAATAAAACAGAGGGAAGGTGGCTGCGGTGCAAGGTCTTGTTTTCAGAATCTGACCCTGCAATCGAATAGTAACTCAGACTTTCGGAAAGAAGCGTAGATGCGCACTTCAATTACACTACCCCTCTCCTTGGAGATACCGCGCTTGGAGTTCTGTGAACAGTCTTGGTCGCCCTGTTATAGGAAAGGCAGAAGTCCGCTGAAAAGAGTGCAGTCAGTATTCACAAAGATGCTGCAGGGACTCTCGGGTTTGAGTTACAGGGAGAGGTTCGGCCTAGTGGCATTTTAGTGAGGGCAGAAATGTAGCTGGATTACGAGCGACGTTTCCTCACATAGAAGTTGCTCTGTGTATTGAACAGCCTGAGAAAGGAAATGGGAGCAGCAGAGTCGTTAATATTTAAAATACAGGTGGACAGTTTGACGAATGTGATCCAATCACGAACAACTGTATCAGGTGGCCATGTCGGTCGGCATGGAGATGTTGGGCCGAAGGACCCGTTTCTATGCTCCATCATTCCTGGACTCTGCTCATAGCTGCTGCATCCGTGAACGTGAAGAGATTAATGTGAGCATGCGCAACTGTAAAACGCTTTATGCTGCGGTCACGTGTTCAAACAAACAAAGTATCTTTTTACTTCCACTGATAATGTCCAGCGGAGATGAACGATGGATTTTATTTCAAGAGAACAATTGAAGGCTGCATTTCTGCAAAAAAAAAGTCGTTTGAATTTCTTTATTCTTATTTTTGGTCCTTTTTATTTCACTGCAGTTAACCTTGTGGCAATCATCATTCTCAGCCGAGGAAAATGCGGTCTCTCCAAATGTGTCACGCGTTACCTGGTGGCGATGGCTGCGGCGGATCTAATGGTGGTGATTATCGAAGTCCTGTTCTACAAGATGGGTCGAGCATACGGATTTCATTACGGAGTCCTGGACAACGCTCCGTTCTGCCTTGTCCACTACGTCCTGTGTCACGTGGCCGTTGACTGTTCCGTGTGGTTTACTGTCGCTTTCACTTTCGATCGCTTTGTGGCCATTTGCTCCGCTAAATTTAAAGCGAAATACTGCACCCCCAGAATTGCGGGATTGGTGATTGGCGCACTATCGCTCGGTTTCTGTTTAAAAAACATCCCATTTTATTTCCTGTATATGAATGGAGCAGCGTTGTTGATAAATGGTAACTGGGTCTGTACCAATAGGCCCGCACTTCCTTCCTCGGGACCGTTTGAGTGGTTTTATTGGGTGGACCGTCTGCTGAATCCGCTACTTCCTTTCTTCCTCATTTTGACCCTCAATGCTCTGACCGTCAGACAGATACTGGCGGCGAGCAGAGTCCGCAGGGGGCTGAAGGGACGGGGAAGTTGCGGGAAACAGCGAGATCTGGAGATGGAGAGTCGGAGATAATCCATCATTCTGCTCTTCAGCCTGTCGGCGAGTTTCCTTCTCTGTTGGGCGACAACCACTCTGGTCTTCATTCTCATGCGATGCCTCTACACCGACCTGGAAACGTCTATTCGGCTTTTTCAGGCACAGTTTGCAGGTTCTGTGATTCAGAATTTCAGCAGCTGCACAAATACTTTTATCTACGGAGTGACCCAGACCAGATTCAGAGAGCAGGTGACAGTTCTTGTGCTCTCCCCCGCTACCTTAGTTTTGAAATGTTTTAGAAAACTATTCTGCTCAGATGAAAGAGTCGAATAAATTTGCAATTATGGAAATAAACCCACAATTGCTTTGCGAGAAAATTAGTAAACGAAACTCCCTGAAAACTTTTCCATTTTCAAGCAGTACCTGTGTTTCTACCAGATTGCTTTCCCTTTCTTTCAGTAAAATACTCTGCTTTCCTGTTAAATTGTTTGGTAATTTTCCTTCTGTAAAATGTGTTTTACCTTGCACTTTAAATCACCCGGGTATCGAATACAGAGAACAGATCGATCCATTCTCTAATTGTCCATCACTTCCACCTTTGGAGCGATAATGCAATGGCAGCCGATCCCGACATCCATTCCCTTTCCCCCTTGGTCGGTGTTTTCACTCTAATTAATGTTCCAGTTCGGCTGCTGTACCAGCATGTTACTGGGAAGTTTGTTGTCCTTGTTCTGTCTGGCGGAAGATGACTGGTTTCAGCGCAAATGGAAGCCCACAATATAGATGAGTTATAATTTTGTTTCGGGCCAACTTCGCTCTGTTTTGACGTCACATCAGTTCACCTTCCCAACTTCATTTAGTAAATACAAATTGCCCTTGAAATAGCACGATTTGAGCCGCTTCACGGTAATAATGTCGAACATCAGGAAAGCTATAAGCAATTTAGATTTACCATTTTATACATTCAACTAATTTCATAGTATGTATTTTCTCAATTACTACATTGAGTACGAGCCATTACAATGCCGGTCATGGAAGCTATATTCCTGTTTTATACATTCTCGTTTTTTATTATTTTTTTGCCAGGATGTTGCGCGTGATGGGATTGAACTGCGGCCTCTCTACCGTGTCACGTGTCGCAAGGAGCTGCGTTGTGACCAATGACTGTGAAATGATAGCTCCGAATCTGTAATCGCGGCAGTTTAAAATAATGAGTGGAGATCTAAAACTTCGGAAGGTCTGCATAAAGAGGATGTAGAGAGGACGTTTCCTGTAGTGAAGGAGTGTAGAAACAGAGATGACAGCCTCAGAATTAAGCGACTCCCCTTTGGAACACAGACGAGAGGGAAAAAAATGTTTATCCAGGGGACGGTAAATCTGTGGACACGATAGGCACAGTGGGTTGTGTAGCTAAAGTCATTGGCTGCATTTAAGGCCAAGTTTTAGAGCTTTCTGTTTAATCAGGGCTTCCAAGGTTAAGGAGGAGCGGGAGAATAGCGTTGAAAGGGATAATAAATCAGCCATGATGGCGGCATCGACTGACTGAATGACCTAATTCCTCTTCTAGCGTCTTCTGGTTTATGGAATTCGTTCTCACTTAACAACACATGACTTCAGTTTCTCGAGTCTTCAACACCTGCTCCAGATTTTAAGCTTAAATCCAAAATCACAAACGCCTGGTGTCCTTATATCTGGCGTTGCACCTGAACTGAAGATATACATACTCCAATTCTTGCACGATTTTTTCGTTAACAAATTAATTAAATATCTATGTGTGCTAGTGTGAGACATAAACTATATCATGCATGTTCCAAGGACCTATGCCTCCCGCTCAACCAATCACATTCTCTCCGGTCAGTATGCGTCATGTTCCACGCATCAACAGGCTATCGCGAATACGACTGGAAAACCAGCCGTCTGCCCGCGCCCTCGGAAGACATTGACCGCCATTATATTAAAATATGCGTGTACAGCACAATGGATCTGATAAATAATAATCAATTAACTGTTCTTACCTCGACCTGCCCAGAATTATCTCAAAATAAAACTGACCTGCTGTTTGTGAACTCTGCCCAGTTAACTGAATGATGTAGCAGCATTGAAAAACACTTGACGGAAAACGCCCCAGTGGAGCAACTTCATCTGTTGATTGAGACCCCACTTTGAAGTTGCCCTTTCCCCTTATTCGGAACTTCTGGAAGCATATTGCGCAATCCGGAATTGCTATATCACTTTTGAAACGTTAAGTTCTTGACAAGTTGTCTCCACTTAATGGAATATCAGAATTGTCTCGAAATTCCTGCCTATGTTGTGCCGTTTTGTTTACCGTTACTCTTTCCGAGGAAAAGTTGCGGAAGGGGTGCGTTTGCTGTAAGTTCAGTTTAAACTTCGGAAGGAAGTGTAGACGCGCACTTCAATTACACTCCCTCTCTCCTTGGAGATAGCGCGCTTGGAGTTCTGTGAACAGTCTTGGTCGCCCTGTTATAGGAAAGGCAGAAGTCCGCTGAAAAGAGTGCAGACAGTATTCACAAAGATGCTGCAGGGACTCTCGGGATTCAGTTACAGGGAGAGGTTCGGCCGAGTGGCATTTTATTGCAAAAGGCAGGTGACCGGCGGATGAGGTGCATAAAACCATGACAATGTATAGATACAATCATTCATCTCCGTGGGATAGGTATCGTGAACAAAAGGGGGTGAATTTATGATCAGAGGGCAGAAATGCAGTTGGATTCCGAGCGACGTTTCCTCACGTAGAAGTTGCTCTGTATATTGAACAGCCTGACAAAGGAAATGGGCCCTACAGAGTCGTTAACAATATTTGAAGTACACATGGACAGTTTGACGAATGTGATCCAATCACGGACAAGGGTATCAGATGGCCATGTCGGTCGGCATGGAGATATTGGGCCGAAGGACCCGTTTCTGTGATTTATCATTCTTGTACTCTGCTCATCGCTACTGCATCCGTGAAGGTGAAGAGATTAATGTGAGCATGCGCTCCTGTAAAACGCTTTATGCTGCGGTCACGTGTTCAAACGAACAATGTATCTTTTTATTTCCACCGATAATGTCCGGCAGAGATGAACGATGGGTTTTATTTCAAGGGAACAAACGATAACTGTATTTCTACCAAAAAAAAGAAATGCGTTTGATTTTCTTTATTCTTAGTTTTGGTCTATTTTTTCACTGCAGTTTACCTTGTGGCAATCATCATTCTCTGCCGAGGAAACTGCGGTCTCTCCAAATGCGTCACGCGGTACCTGGTGGCGATGGCTGCAGCAGATCTAATGGTGGTGACTATTGAAGTCCTGTTCTTCCAGATGGATGAAGCATATGGACTTTACAGATTCCTGGACAACGCTCCGCTCTGCCTTGTTCACTACGTCCTGTATCACGTGGCCGTTGACTGTTCCGTGTGGTTTACTGTCGCTTTCACTTTTGATGGCTTTGTGGTCATTTGCTCCGCTAATTTTAAAAAGATGTACTAATATCCAAAGTTGCAGGATTGGTGATAGGCGCAGTATCTGTCGGTTTCTGTTCAAAAAACATCGCATTTTATTTCCTGTATATGAATGGAGAAGCGTTGTTGGAAAATGGTGACTGGGTCTGTACCAATAGGCCCGCACTTAGTTTCACAGAATCGTTTGAGTGGTTTTATTGGGCGGACCGTCTGTTGAATCCGCTACTTCCTTTCTCCTCGTTTTGACCCTCAATGCTCTGACCGTCAGACAGATACTGGCGGCGAGCAGAGTCCGCAGGGGGCTGAAGGGACGGGGAAGTTGCGGGAAACAGCGAGATCCGGAGATGGAGAGTCGGAGACAATCCATCATTCTGCTCTTCAGCCTGTCGGCGAGTTTCCTTCTCTGTTGGGCGACAACCACTCTGGTCTTCATTCTCATGCGATGCCTCCACGCAGACCTGGAAATGTCAATCCGGCTTTTTCAGGCACAGTTTTGGGGTTCTGTGATTCAGAATTTCAGCAGCTGCACGAATACATTTATCTACGGAGTGACCCAGACCAGATTCAGAGAGCAGGTGAAAGCTCTTCTGCTCTCCCCCGCTATTTCAGTTTTGAAACATTTTAGATGTCTATACCGCTCAGTCGAAAGGGGCAAGTAATTTTGACATTCCGAAAATAAATCCACACCTGCTCTACAAGCACATGAATGAATTGAACTTCCTGAAAACGTTGTTGTTCCCAGCAGTTCTGCCTTTCAAATATATTCAATTTAATTCAGTTAACTTTTCTTCAGGCTATCTACCCAGTATTAACTCAAAATTAAAGTGACGCGCTGACAGTGAACAGTGCCCACTTAAACGGACAATTTAATGTCATTCCAAATCACTTTACACACACATCCCAATCAGTAGAGCAGCATATTATGTATCGAGCCCCAACGGTAAAATTGCCCCTTGGTTTAATTCGGCATTTCTGGAAACATACTGTACAATACAGAGTTGCTATCTCACTTCAAAAACATTGATCTAGTAACGAGTCGTTGGCAATTTCCTGAATAGGAAACTTATCTGGAAATTCCTCAATATGCCGTGCCACTTTGCTTCACATTGCCCTATCCAAAAACAAAGTTGCAGAAAGGTCAGAGTAGCTGTAATTTCAGTTCAGTTATCGCTAGTATGTTTATAACTTGAGGTGTAGTGAAATCAGGAATTCACTTCTAATATTAGGCGCGATCAGAGCTTGATAATTGCTTTAAAATTCAGACATATTAATTTTCGTTCAGACAGATCTATCTTACGGAAGCCCAGCGACAGCTCTCAGACATCTTGTCCAGCGTACTCCTTCAACAGGACCCCACCGCGGAGCACCAGGCCATTGTCCACCACACCAGCACTGACCTTATTAGCTCTGGGGATCAACTTCCACTGCAACGCCTTCATAGCTCCCGCACCCGGCGTCTCCAGTTTCTAACTCGTACTCAAGACCCACAATCCTGCCTGTTCAGGTAGACCCATTGTTACAGATAGTTCCCGCACCCGACGTCTCCAGTTTCTAACTCGTACTCAAGACCCACAATCCTGCCTGTTCAGGTAGACCCATTGTTACAGATAGTTCCCGCACCCGGCGTCTCCAGTTTCTAACTCGTACTCAAGACCCACAATCCTGCCTGTTCAGGTAGACCCATTGTTACAGATAGTTCCCGCACCCGGCGTCTCCAGTTTCTAACTCGTACTCAAGACCCACAATCCTGCCTGTTCAGGTAGACCCATTGTTACAGATAGTTCCCGCACCCGGCGACTCCAGTTTCTAACTCGTACTCAAGACCCACAATCCTGCCTGTTCAGTTAGACCCATTGTTACAGATAGTTCCCGCACCCGACGTCTCCAGTTTCTAACTCGTACTCAAGACCCACAATCCTGCCTGTTCAGGTAGACCCATTGTTACAGATAGTTCCCGCACCCGACGTCTCCAGTTTCTAACTCGTACTCAAGACCCACAATCCTGCCTGTTCAGGTAGACCCATTGTTACAGATAGTTCCCGCACCCGACGTCTCCAGTTTCTAACTCGTACTCAAGACCCACAATCCTGCCTGTTCAGGTAGACTCATTGTTACAGATAGTTCCCGCACCCGGCGTCTCCAGCTTCTAACTCGTACTCAAGACCCACAATCCTGCCTGTTCAGGTAGACCCATTGTTACAGCTTTTTCTGCCCCACTGATCTCATATCTGTATACACTGACTCAGTTTCACCCCCGTAGTTCATTCCCTTCCTATACACATCCATGACAGCTCACACCCTTTGGATCATCTCAATATTGTCTGGTGCCCTGATCCATATCATATCATATATATACCATCCATGCCCACTCCCTATACACTCCCATCCCTCGCAAAGAAGTTCCCAAAGCTCCCCATTTCCATTTGGACACCAGACCAACGAGTTGCATTCCACCATCACTCTCCTCCGATTCTAAGACTTGCAATTCAGACCTCAGCTAAATTTTAAGAGCATTCATAAGCGATTAGGTTAACCTCCGCATATCCAAAGAGTTTTAAATTCTTTACCACCAAGGTAGAAATATCAAGTGGGCGATGGCCTGTGCTAAACACGAGAGGAGAGTAGCTTAGAGGAGATGAGCGGGACAAGTTTGTGTTTTTTTCCACGGATAATGCTGGGTGCCTGGAAAATCTGTCAAGTGTGGCAGTCGGTAATACATTGTTGTTTATGACGTTGTTGGCATAGCACATGAACACACAGTGAATGAAGGGGGATGGGTCACGTACAGTCAACAGAGTTTAGTCTCATTCGGTATCGTGTTCAGCGCAGGAGTGGTGATTCACGGGGCTTGTTCCTGTTCTCTGCTGTTCCATGATCCCAACATGTCCAGGTGATGTGTTCACATTGTGATATCAGTCTGTTCATCATCTTCTGTCCATTCACCTACATTCATCTCGTTCTTCTACACTGATGGATGTAATATAGGACACTGTATCCTGCAACACAGGAACAACTCTTCCGCGCATCAGGTCCCTGACGAGAGGAACACACCCGGCTGTGCAGTGACGTAATCAGTGACGCCAAATTCTCAGGATTCTTCCATCAAAAGCGTGCTGCAGTGTGTAGCTTTGGATGATTCCAAATGTGAAACTGAGCTCCCCTCGCATTCCCACTCACAAACTCTCTCAGTGCTGCATGGAACAAGGCTGTCACTATTTTATCAATGAAAAATGCATGGCATATTGCAGAGCAGTCTGAAGCTGTCATTAGAACATCGAAATGAATATTATATTATTTGTGAGTGGAAAATAACTCTAGTTAATTCATGGACAGGTACACATTGAGGAATATGTGACAGAATCGGCAAACATAAGAGTGCGGAATACACGGTGAAGAGCGCAATTTAGAACTGTTCAAGTCAAGTCAAGTCACGTTTTATTGTCATTTCGACGATAACTGCTGGTAAAGTACATAGTAAAAATGAGACAACGTTTTTCAGGAGAATGGTGTTACATGAAACAGTACAAAAACTACACTGAACTACGTAAGGAAAAAAAACAACACAAACTAAAACCATATTAGACTACAGATCTACCCAGGACTGCATAAAGTGCACAAAACAGTGCAGGCATTACAATAAATAATAAACAAGACAATAGGCACAGTGGAGAGCAGTAAGGTAGTGTCAGTCCAGACTCTGGGTATTGAGGACTCTTATAGCTTGGGGGAAGAAACTGTTACATAGTCTGCTCGTGAGAGCCCGAATCCTTCGGTGCCTTTTCCCAGATGGCAGAAGGAAGAAAAGTTTGTATGAGGGTTGCGTGGGGTCCTTCATGATGCTGTTGGCTTTGCGGACGCAGCGTGTAGTGTAAATATCCGAAATGGCGGGAAGAGGGACCCCGGTGATCTTCTCAGCTGACCTCACTATCCGCTGCAAGGTCTTGCGATCTGAGACGGTGAAATTTCCGAACCAGGCAGTGATGCAGATGCTCAGGATGCTCTCAATACAACCCCTGTAGAATGTGATGAGAGAAATGCATATAAATGCTGCTCCAACAGGAAACTCGCAGCGTCTGTGGGCTTTATTTCAATCAATTTATCAATATAGTTCTGCACTTATTTAATTAATATA